>NC_057727.1:61211726-61224657 GCF_004010195.1 Chiloscyllium plagiosum
GCACAAAGCCATGTTGACTATCTCTAATCAGTCCTTGCCTTTCCAAATACATGTACATCCTGTCCCTCAGGATTCCCTCCAACAACTTGCCCACCACCGGCGTCAGGCTCACTGGTCTATAGTTCCCTGGCTTGTCCTTACCACCCTTCTTAAACAGTGGCACCACATTAGCCAACCTTCAGTCTTCCAGCACCTCATCTGTGACTATCGATGATACAAGTATCTCAGCAAGAGGTCCAGCAATCACTTCTCTAGCTTCCCACAGAGTTCTAGGGTATACCTGATCAGGTCGTGAGGATTTATCACCTTTATGTGTTTCAAGACATCCAGCACTTCCTCCTCTGTAATATGGACATTTTGCAAGGTGTCACCAGCTATTTCCCTACAGTCTATATCTTCTGTATCCTTTTCCACAGTTAGTACTGATGCAAAATACTCATTTAGTATCTCCCCTATTTTCTGGGGCTCCACACAAAGGCCGCCTTGCTGATCTTTGAGGGGCCCGATTCTCTCCTGTTACTCGTTTGTCCTTCATGTATTTGTAAAAACCCTTTGGATTCTCCTTAATACTATTGGTCAAAACTATCCCATGTCCCCTTTTTGCCCTCCTGATTTCCCTCTTAAGTATACTCCTCCTGCCTTTATACTCTTCTATGGATTCACTCGATCTATCCTGTCTATACCTTACATACGCTTCCTTCTTTTTCTGAACCAAACTCTCAATTTCTTTAGTCATCCAGCATTCCCTATACCTACCAGCCTTTCCTTTCACCCTAACAGGAATATACTTTCTCTGGATTCTTGTTATCTCATTTCTGAAGGCTTCCCATTTTCCAGCCGCCCATTTAGCTGCGAACATCTGCCCCCAATCAGCTTTTGAAAGTTCTTGCCTAATACCGTCAAAATTGATCTTTCTCTGACTTAGAACTTCAACTTTTAGATCTGGTCTATCCTTTTCCATCACTATTTTAATCTAATAGAATTATGGTCACTGGCCCCAAAGTGCTCCCCCACTGGCACCTCAGTCACCTGCCCTGCCTTATTTCCCAACAGTATGTCAAGTTTTGCACCTTCTCTAGTAGGTACATACACATACTGAATCAGAAAATTTTCTTGTACACACTTAACATATTCCTCTCCATCTAAACCCTTAACACTATAGCAGTCCCAGTCTACGTTTGGATAGTTAAAATCTCCCACCACAACCACCCTATCTATTATTCTTACAGATAGCGGAGATCTCCTTACAAGATTGTATCTCAATTTTCCTCTGACTATTAGGAGGTCTACAATACAAACCAAATAAGGCGATCATCCCTTTCTTATTTCTCAGTTCCACCCAAATAACTTCCCTGGATGTATTTCCAGGAATATCCTCCCTCAGCACAGCTGTAATCGCTATCCCTTATCAAAAACACCACTCCCCTGCTATAATGTTATTAAATTGGAAAGAGTGTAGAAGAAATTTACAAGGATGTTGCGAGGACTTAATGGTCTGAGTAACAGGGAGTGGTTGGACAAGCTAGGACCCTTTTGTTTAGAGCGTAGGAGACTGAGGGGGATCCCTCATAAGAGGCATGGATAGGGTGAATGCACTCAGTCATTTTCCCACGGTTAGGGAATCGAGGACTAGAGGGAATCAGTTTAAGGTGAGAGGGGAAACAATAAAAGGTAATCTAAGGGGCAACAGTTTTACACAGACGGTGGTACGCATATAGAATGAGCTGCCATTGGAAGTTACTGAGGCAGGTACATTAGCAACATTTAAAAGGCATTTGGACAAATACATGCATAGAAAAGGTTTAGAAGGATATGGGTCAAGTGCAGGAAAATGGGGTTAGCAATGATGAACATTTTGGCTAGCATGGACCACCTTGAGCCAAAGGACCTGTCTCCGTACTGTAGGATTCTATGGCTCTAAGACTGTACAGCTTAAAGTTAAAAACTAGAAGAAGAAAACAGAAAATTTAGTCAAATTGTTTTTACCATGAAATTATTTAAAGTATTGTGTATTGTGCAGCAGATCTTGGGAGGTGTTGAAACAGGTAGTGATGGCAATGTTAAAACAAAACTGAATGAAATCCAACTAGAAAAGGATTGTATACTCACTTCAGGAAACTGTGGTGGGACAGTCAGAGGGTGCTTCAGCCTACACCATCTCTATATTATAAGTATTGTGGATGGGAAAGCTGATGAATGGGACTGGACGTGAAAAATCCCAGTGAACTATTTACAGTCAGCATTTACTAACAGAACAGCTCAGGTTTTTGAGGGGACTTTTTGGTCTGAGATAAATTTTCAGGATTCTGCTTTGGCCCAAGGTGTAAGAGTTACACTTGGAGATGGCACTGGATAAATGTGCCATAATAAACCCTGAAATAAACTGGCATCGAAAAGGTGTTGATGAAGCGATCAGATGTTAGAGATCACACTTGCGCTGCACAAATAGACATTGCTGTTCAGCCTTAAATAAATGCACATGCCGTTCAGTTCAAACAAGCCATGTTATGATGCTTATCCTACCAAGGTCAAATCATTTTATTTCACAAAGCTTAATCAGCAATTCCAGTACAGAGTAGTATTCAATAGCACAAACTTCAAGTTGAATTTTATTACATCGATTCTAACTACCCATGAGTGCAATCAGCCTTTTAGTCGCATCGTTCTCTAGACTACATGGGATAGACATAACTTATATGTGATACTGTAAAATGGGTGAGTGAGCCAGAAGCATATTTTGCATGTTTGCTGACATTTATTTAAATTGAAGTCAATAGGATTTAAAATCAGGAGAGATGTTTCACATTGTCGCACTTAATATCCACCTCTTTACATCTCAAACTCTCCACAGTATCATTCCTGTGAATCATTGTGCACAGGCTATTGTAGAGTCATAGTCATAGAGATGTACAGCACTGAATCAGACCCTTCGGTCCAATTCATCCATGCTGTCCAGATATTCCAACCCAATCTAGTCCCACCTGCCAGCACCAGGCCCATATCCTTCCAAACCCTTCCTACTCATATACCCATCCAGATGCTTCTTAAATGTTGCAATTGTGCCAGCCTCCACAACATCCTCTGGCAGCTCATTCCATACACATACCATCCTCTGAGTGAAACAGTTGCCCTTTAGGTCTCTTTTATATCTTTCCCCTCTCACCCTAAATCTATGCCCTCTAGTTCTGGACTCCTCCACCACAGGGAAAAGACTTTGTCTATTTATCCTATCCATGTCCCTCATGATTTTGTAAACCTCTATAAGGTCACCCCTCAGCCTCCAATGCTCCAGGGAAAACAGCCCCAGCCTGTTCAGCCTCTCCCTATAGCTCAAATCCTCCAACCCTGGCAACATCCTTGTAAATCTTTTCTGAACCCTTTCAAGTTTCACAACATTTTACCGATAGGAAGGAGACCAGAATTGCATGCAATATTCAATCAGTGGCCTAAACAATGTCCTGTACAGCCACAACATGACCTCCCAACTCCTGTACTCAATACTCTGACCAATAAAGGAAAGCATACCAAATGCCTTCTTCACTATCCTATCTACCTGCGACTCCACTTTCAAGGAACTATGAACCTACACTCCAAGGTCTCGGTGTTCAGCAACTCTCCCTTGGACATTACCATTAAGTGTATAAGTCCTACTAAGATTTGCTTTCCCAAAATGCAGCACCTCACATTTATCTAAATTAAACTCCATCTGCCACATCTCAGCCCATTGGCCCATCTGATCAAGATCCCGTTGTAATGTGAGGTGACCTTCTTCAATGTCCACTACACCTCCAATTTTGGTGTCATCAGCAAACTTACTAAAGATTCCTCTTATGCTCACATCCAAATCAATTATATAAATAATATATTATTTCTCTTGGTTGAAATGGATTTGGCTCTGTTCTACTTTTGACTTTTAACTTCTTCACTTCAAGCCTATAATTGATTCCATCACCATAATCAACAACTCACCTTGACCAACTTTGTTGATTTCCTTCAGAACTTTCAAGCATTTTCAGCAAGTCACCTTGACATCTCATTGTCATTTAATAGCCAACCCCTTGGTATAATTCCCATTCCTTAACCTCACTATTATGTGTGCCAGTGAGTGAGAAAATTGAGCAATCAGAATCAGCTCTTCTTTTCCAAGCAACTGAGCCAAGTTCAACATGGTCCAATCAGCCCTGAACCTGTTTCAAATTGTAGCCTGCATTAGAAGCTTTCCTTAAGTAATAGTACAGAAAAGGCTCCAGTTCGAAGCACATCAGTATTTGCTTACTGATTACTTCCAGAAGCGACAGTGAATGATGGGAAATGAAGACTGCTCTGGCTGATAAGCAATGAAGAGGAAAAGGCAAGATGATTGACAGCTGCTAGTTAATACTCACAGATAAAACAATAGCATTGGAAGGGACTATTTGGAAATTTTCTCTGACTAGTGAATTCACAACAAGAACAATGGAAAGTGTTCACAACTCAAAATACGAAATCAGCAAGCAAACTGGGAAAATCTCACTAAAAAGCTAGCTTAAAGTCACACCTTCTTGAAATGGCACTGCCATGTTATTGAACTTCCCTCACTGAAAGGCATAAGGTGAGGGTCTTGTACCGAAAGAGTAGCAAAGTGAAAGGGTACACCTGAAGCTAGTGGTACAGGAAGTTTTCATACTTTAAAAAAGAAAGAGCCATGTATTTGAAGAATTTTTTTGAGAGCTCTGTGCTTTGCGACTTATTTATTGAAGTCAGATAGCGTGAAGCTGTGGTGTCAATGCAACAGACAGGCAGGATATATTTATGAGAACTGAGATACTGCTTTGCAGCTGTGCTCATTATTACATGATACAAATAACATTTTTTAAATAAGAGCTATACTCAAGTTAGAAAATGACCCTTTATGCCTAGTCTCAGCTTTCTATTAGCTAGCCAGTCTTCTATCCATAACAGCTGAAAATGTGTTGCTGGAAAAGCGCAGCAGATCAGGCAGCATCCAAGGAGCAGGAAAATCGACGTTTCGGGCATGAGCCCTTCTTCAGGAATTTCGGCTCATCCCCGAAACGTCGATTCTCCTGTTCCTTGGATGCTGCCTGACCTGCTGCGCTTTTCCAGCAACACATTTTCAGCTCTGATCTCCAGCATCTGCAGTCCTCACTTTCTTCTATCCATAACAATATGTTTCCCCCCTTACCATGAGCTTTTACTTTTCGCAAAAAAACTTTATGTGGCATAATATCAAATGCCGTTTGGAAGTTTAAGTGCAGTACAACCACTGGTTCTGCCTTATCATCAAAGAACTTCAATAAATTGATTATACATTATTTTCCTTTCACAAAGCCATGTTAATTCTGCCTGATTACCTTCAATGTTTCTAAGTTCCTTGTTATAACATCTTTAATAATAGCATTTAACATCTTCCCTATATCAAACATTAAGTTAACCGGCCTATCATTTCATGTTTTCTGCCTTTCTTCCTTTTTGAATAACAAAGTTACATTTGCTATTTTCCAATCTAATGGAAGATTTCCCACATCTAGGGGATTTTGGAATATTAAAATCAACTATCTCATCATGACAAGCTACATCTTTTAAGATCTTCAGGTGAACTCTATGAGGACCTGGACCCTGGTCAGTCCACAGCTCCAAGGAGGTACTCAGAACCACTTCTTTGGTGATTTTAATTTTCTCAAGTTCCTCTCCACATCCATTTCATGATTTAGTATTGTTTCTAGGATGTTACTTGCAACCTCTATTGTGCTGTTTAATGTGCAATATTCAATTCACTTGCATGTTTTTATATTTCATTATTAATTTCCCGGATTCACTTTCTATAGAACTAACAATTAGTGTGCTAACTCTTCTTAAATACACATTGAAAGTTTTACTAATTGCTTTTATATTTCTAGTTAGCTTTCTTCATACTCCAATGTTTCTTTCACTATATATATATTTCAGTAATTCTTTACTTTTTAAATATTATTTCTAACCTTCTACTTGTCCACTTTTCCTTGTACAATTACATGCTTATTCTTTAATTTTGAAACTATCTTTAACATTTATCTAACCACAGATACTGGGTTCTCCCCTTTGAATTTTTTTTCTTTCTTTGGAATGTATCTATTCTATACATGTTATCCCATTGTGCTATCCTGTAGTTATGTTATATTAAGTGTATTCCATGGCCTCCAGACATTGGGATGTACAATCTACATACCTGACATCTCACCGGCGTGTATCCGAGGTAATCTGAGGTAGAATGGGCATCATTCAGCACCAGAAGTAGTGGGTATAGGCCCTTTTATGAGTTTGTGAAATACACAGTTAGTGATGATTTGATCAGGGAATTTGTTATCGCACAGAATAATTTTGATATACCCAATCTCAGCATCATGCTTACATGATGAGCAGGTAGCTAGGGCTCCATTCACAATGTTGCCAATAAAATTGATCTTAAGCCATGTAACTGTAGGAATTCCAATGTGTATATTGATGTTAGAGAGTAGCCCTTTGGTGGATAGTAGTTTGGAATCTATTTTCCAACAGCTCAATTAATATATTCAGGAAGGGAAGCTCATTTGATTGCTCTATTTCCACACTAAATTTGAGTGCAGGATGGAGTTTATTCAGCACTGCGGACTGAAATAATGCAAACATGTTATCCACATGCTGGAAGTATGCTAAGGGTAGGAAGGCAATGGTCTTTCCTTCAAAGATCCACTTGGAATTTAATGGCAAGTCAAAGGTCCTGACACCAAGTAGCGAGAAGCCCTTTTGTTTGCATTTTTATGATACGCATGCTCATTAAAAGGTCATCACACCAAAATTAATTACCTCTTCCCAATTCAGCTCTGTCAGCAAGCAGTATGTGCATAATTGAAAATTGAGTAGCTGTTCAATGTAGCAGTTAAGGTCAGAAAGAAAATGATGGGAAGTAGATAGGCATCTGTAAGCGACAGAGAGAAGATGTCATGGCATCTTCTACTCCTTCACCCCCAACCTGTTCAATCCACTACAAGAGCACTAACAGCTTTTTTTGATCTTTAAAAAGCTTCTAAACACCTGTTCACCATTCATCCCTTAGACTTTTGCTTTTTAAGTCCTTCATTCCTTGTTCTCTGTGAAATCCCTTTCAAAGTGCGTACAAATTTGTTTACATCAGAATTTTACACTCATTATTAACACTGTTTTCATTTACTTGTGTCCATTTCTCTGCTAATTTATATTCATCTCTCTATTTGTCAGTGACTATCATTGTTCATACTTATTTCTGTTAATGTTATTTTGCCCATTCCTCTGTGCCTGCCCCTGCCCCTATCAATCATTCTTAGCGACCTCTGTTTTATTCTTTGCATTTTTTGCATGTTACTCTACATGGCTCTCATTCTATAGCTCTCAGTCTGTTTCTGTCATTTGCCATGTATCCGCATACTCTTATCTTTCTATTGCTCTGGCAGCTTCTGTCATTGCGCCTATCTCTCTATCTCTATGTATCTTTATGCCTATCTAACTCTGTGCTTACAATGGAACTGATTGCAGTTCTTAATACTAGGTACTGAAGCTTTCAGTCACATCTACCAGGAAACTTTAGATAAGAAATTGTGCAGTAAATGCAACACAGATACAGGTCCAAGATTCTCCATCGACACTGGTTCAGGCCTATACTGTGAACCTGTGAAACACTGCTGCCTAAATAAGCTGAGTGCTGAGTGTTTGCAAGTTTCATTAGTTAAGTGCTGCACGGTTGCCCCATGGGCTCTCTCACAAATTGCTTCACTGATATATTGGCAGACATCCTGTTAACCTGCAGCAACTGATGTGCAGTTTCCCAGAACCAAGACATTTCTATTTACCTGTCACTCCCAGGCACCAAACTGTTGGGAGGTTAATGCTTCCCTGGGCTCCCTCATACTCTCATGCTTGAATACATACTGCTGCTTTTTTGTTATTTATTCATTCTTGGGATGTGAGCATTACTGGCAAGACAAGAATTTATTGCCTTTCCTGATCATCCCCGGAGGAAGGTGGTGATGATAAGAAAGGACATATATGCCCGAGAGGGATGTCGCAAAGCTTCACTTGATTAGTTCCTGGGATAAGACAATTGCCTTATGAAGAGAATTGACGAAGCCTATATTTAGAAGTATAAGAGGTGATGTGACTGAAAAACACTAAATTTTCTCAGGGGCTGACAGGGTAGATTATGCAAAAATGATTCTCCTGGCTTGAGAATGTAGAAAATATGGTCATAGACTTAAAATATGACATTGGACCATTAAGTAGTGAATTGAGAAGAAATGTTGTCACTTGAGAAGCTTTGGAATTCTGTGAAAACTGTGGATGATCAGTTATCGATGATGTGGAGAGACAGGATGAGGAGAAATTAAGGGATATGGGGATATTGTCCAGGTAGATCCAGCCATGATCTTAGACGATGGCAGAACAGGCTCAAAGGTTCAAATAATTCACCCCAGCTGTTATTACATATATTGCATTACTGTCATCTATGCAGTGTAGATAGAAGTTCAAGGTTGCTGAAACAGTGAAGATGAAGGAATGGTGGTATATGTTAGGCTGGCTAAGACTTTGAAGAGAACTATGTAGGTTGTGGGCTTGGGAGATTGAACAGATTGCATTGAGTTTGTATAATCTTGAAATGAATGAGCGAGTTACTATCTATTAAAACTCCTCTCAAATTAAACCAAGTTACATCACAGACCAAAGAGACAGATGAATAATCTTTTGACTAGAGACAATAGTAATAGACCTGAGAGACATGGGGACCTAACCATCCAAAGAGGCAGGAATGGTCACTCAACTCGGGGAGACCATAATAATATATCCAGCCAGCGAGTCATAGGTAACTCACCCATCCAGGATGACATTGGTGATCCACCAGTCAGAGATGCTTCATCAGTGGAATAAGAATAATCTACCCAATCAGAGACACTCAAACCATCTATTTTTCGAGAGAAAGAGAGGTCGGCCAGATCATTGGTGACAAAGTTAAGTCAAGGCACGGGTACGGATACACAATCTCCACCACTCATACTGTTTCACTCACCACCGTTTATTCCATATTTTCTCTTTTACCATCTTGGTGTCAAGATCTCAAATAACAACCTCTGTAGGCATTTAAACATATTAATTATTCCAAACAATCTCAACAATTCTCAATGCCTATCAAAAGGAAGTTCTGCTGTTGTTCAACGACATTTGATTAAATGAATCAAAAACTGTTACCTCTCAAAGATTCATGGTTGCGATTCATGAGTCAGGAAATCTGTGTTCTCTCATTCCAAAGGAACTTGTTTTTCCATGATCATCACTGAGTATTAAAGCTGGGAGAACAACCAGTTAGAAACTCACTACTTGCTGTAGAAAATTACCCAAGTAATTTTACCTTCCCATTAAAATGATGCTGCTCCATCTCCCAGTCAGAATAGGCAGGAGATGCGTAGGAAGCTAGAGCGAGCCTGCCAAAAAAAATCAGGCATTCTGAGATCCCCACCTAAAGACCATCTTTAATTAATCCAATTCACTCCTCTGAAACCCACAACCAGGAAGCCAATGGTGGAGGGCACATTAGAACATTACCATCTGCAAGCTCCCCTAAAATTTACACACTCATCCTGACCGGGAACTACATCACTATTCCTTCATTGTTGCCAGATCAAAATCCAGAAAACTCCTTCCCAAACATCAAGGTTTATCTCTAGATGGCAGTGCTGTAAAACAGTGACTCACAAACGCATTGAGAATGGAGATTAAATGCTTGCTGTTCCCACTTCCCATAACTGAATGAAACAATTCGTGTTTGTCAAGAAAGGGAAGGAGGCTTGCAGGAAGGTGGTAGGGAGACATGGCAGCTAGTTTTGGAGGGGTGTAGGTTAGGAGTACTGTATTTGAGGGGCTGAAAGCCATACATATTCTTGAGTATGATGATGCATTTTGTGACCTTCACTTTAGCATCGTTTGGCAGTAGGGTCAGTGCAGTGTGCATGATCCAATTGGGTGCCATTTTGGAGCAGTGTCACCTGGTTCCTGAGACTTCCTTCCTCATTCCTGCTTGGTTCCTCACTCTCCTTAGTTTGTCTTCAGCTTCCCTCTCCCTCTACCGATGCTCCATCCATCTCCTCACCCTCCATCCAACTTATAACTTCTTTGACCACCCTTCCTGATGCTGGCACAAGCCTGTTGACTGTCAAGTCATTCAAGAACCCAAACAGACTCTACTGTAAACATAGAGATTTCCCCCTAAGGGTGCTGCTGAATGGCATGATGGACAGAGCTCATGAGAAGAGCAACAGTAACAGTGAGTGCTAAAGATTTCCATTAACATTTACTGCTGGAAGCTTTTCTTTCATGTTCCAGTTTCTTCTTGTCGTTCTGCATCCATGGCGTGTTTTTGCATTATTACTTATTATTCCGGGTGAATGACGCACATTTCATTTCCATTGATGTATTTCAATTCAAATTCCCAAATCAGCAGATCATCACATTATTGCCATGAAATAATTAACTTCAATTCAAGCTTGTTTCTATTCGATGCAGTTTTAAATTTATGGTTTCAATTATCTTCCTGACCACTAATTCCACAAAGAGTTTCTATTTATAGATTTTATTTACCCCTGCTATCCCTCCAATACAAGTAAAGAATCAAATTATATATGTATATATGAAAAATTTAGGTTATTTTGGCCAAAAGTTGGGGATCGAATTTTATGTGAAATTGAATATTTCTCAAGTACAGCACAATACTTTTCGACTTTGATCTCCAGCATCTGCAGTCCTCACTTCTACCTATTGCTCAAGTATATGTGGTAAAATTTCAGAAGCTTAAAGGCTGCTTTTTGCATTTGTTGCAGCTGTTACATTTATAAGCATTAACATAATGCTAGTTAATCATTTTGCTATGTGGATTTTTGAGTCAATGCTTAGATGGTTGAATATATATAAAAGCATCATGGCAGCTTCTAACCTGGTGAACATTCATGCACTGGATTAGATAATTGGCAAAGCATAATAGGTGCACATTAACAGACTGAAAGCCTTTCCTATTCAGGGAATTGAGGGGGTTCTCATTAAGGTTTAAAGTGGTGCACATGTTCTGTTAATTGCTCCTTGCAGAATCCTGTCAATCTGTCTGACTCTACTGATACAGTAAAGAACTGCGCAGCATGTGCACAATGGCAGGGTGCAGCTTGTCAAATCACAAAAGATCTCCAATGCAGCCTGGAAAGATCTAGCAACAAAGAATTTATAGGAATAGTATCCGTGACTGATACCAATGACACTTTGGTGGACATAGACTGCTGGCAGTTAATATATACCTCCAGTTGTTTTCGGCAGGCAGATATTGCTTTGAGTCAAAACCTTGATCTGTTGAGTAGATAGCTATATGTGGGAAGCAAACATGGTTTGTGAAGTCTCATTCTAAATTATTCCAATTTATTCTTTTCTATGGTCTTCCTCCCGAGACTTTTTTTTTCTTTTACACATATATCCTTGATCTTCTTCCAAAAGTTGTTACTCAGTCTGCTTCCACCATCATTTCAAGGTGGAATATTCAAGATCATTGCATTAAAAAAAAATTCACATCCCCTTTGGTTTTTTCACAATTGTCTGTTCTACTACAAACAAAAAATAATTCTCCCTCTTTGCTCTATTAAAACATATACGATTGACTGCCTCAATCTAATCTCTCTGTAACTTCTCCATTACAAGGTCAACAATGCAGATTCTCCAGTGTCTTCAGAGAATTGATGTGCCTCAACCCTCTTCATAATAGAATTAAAAATCACATAACACCAGGTTATAGTGCAACAGGTTTATTTGGAAGCACTAGGTTTTGGAGCGCTGCTCCTTCATCAACCACCATCAGTGCTTCCAAATAAATCTGATGGACTATAACATGGTGTTGTGTGAATTTTAACTTTATCTACCCCAGTCCAACACCAGCTCCTCCACATCATGGCTTCATAATATAGGAATAAAACAATTGTCGCTGAGAAATACACATTCCCAAATCAAAGCTGTAGCCCTTATAAAACTATCAAAATCTCATATCGTAAATATGTACAAGTTACCAAATGTAGGAAAGCTTTCAAATGAAATGATCTCCTCGATGCAGCGCCTTACTATACAAGTGGTTACAGGAATAGTGTAACAACAGTAACATGTACCAAAAGCTGGGAACAATAGGCAGAAGAGCTATCTTCACTCACTTGATAGAATTTAAACAAGGGCAGGTCAAACACCTGCGATCACTAGTATCTTCTTTTATGAGGATAATCTAGCATATAATTACATGGGCAGCTCTGATACAGATATATAGCTCATTTTATTCCATTTGTCATCTCAAAACCTGCAGAAGATGGGATTACTTGAGAGGAAATTCCAACCTGATCTCACATAATTCTAAACGAGACACAATTTGGTGCCAAAGGCAAAATGCTTTAACAGCAATCAATATCCCTAACCAAACTTACTTATATTATAAATGCTGCTTTTCCAGGGATCATAATTGATCCAGGTCAAACAGAATTATTTTGTAAATATTCTGGAATATTTTAATACATAAACCTGATTGGATGAAATACATTGCATTATTTTTGCTGACAACTGGACATTTTGTTCAGAATGCTGGAGCACTTGCTCCAACATAATCAGACATCAGCAAGTATTGGCTTGCTAACATACTTGCAAAAACAGTCATAGTTTTGGAATAACAGATGGACAAAAGGAGAAAGTGAGGACTGCAGATGCTGGAGATCAGAGCTGAAAATGTGTTGCTGGAAAAGCGCAGCAGGTCAGGCAGCATCCAAGGAGCAGGAGAATCGACGTTTCGGGCATGAGCCCTTCTTCAGGAATGAGGAAAGTGTGCCAAGCAGGCTAAGATAAAAGGTAGGGAGGAGGGACTTGGGGGAAGGGCATTGGAAAT
>NC_057727.1:61225748-61295466 GCF_004010195.1 Chiloscyllium plagiosum
GGCCTATCACCCTCACCTTAACCTCCTTCCACCGATCGCATTTCCAACGCCCCGCCCCCAAGTCCCTCCTCCCTACCTTTTATCTTAGCCTGCTTGGCACACTCTCCTCATTCCTGAAGAAGGGCTCATGCCCGAAACGTCGATTCTCTTGCTCCTTGGATGCTGCCTGACCTTCTGCGCTTTTCCAGCAACACATTTTCAGCAATAACAGATGGACACCAAAGGCCCTATAATTGCCATGTACAAGCAAGGTCTGGGAGACATCAGTTTGCATCTGCAAAGAGTCCTCGAATGTCCTTTCCTCACCGATGAGGGCACAAGAGAAAACTCATAACTTGATTTCTGTCTTACCTTTTCTCTGCAACCTCTGTTTCTATTATAGCTCTGCTCATTTCCTCCATCCACTGATATTCCTTAACTATATGTGTTCCAAACACTTTCCTCTTGTTCCCAAAATTGCAAATATGAATGACAAATCGGAAGAGGGTCTTCCTCCCTTAACTTCTTTACTCTCCATTGACACTGGATGAGTCGCAATCAGAATAGACGATAAACAGAACGTATAGTCACAGAATGGGAGGATGCTGAAATTAGTCTAGAGGTTAAGTATTTAGATATCTATTTTTAAGTCCTTTGAGATATCAGCGATTTTAAGTTCAAATAAATAACCATTGATTAGTTTGTTTTGAGGAAAAAATATAAAATGATCATAATATAAAAGGAATTACATACATAATTGCCTCAAAATGAATAAGCTACTTTTTAAAATCAAGATGAAAGGATGGCGAATTGCAACTTGCAATTGGAAATTACGTAGGGATTGGAAACGTTTTGGAGGATTCCAAGGCTTCGAAGAGGTGGACAGCTACTGTGACGTTTTGTTCCAAGAGCCATTTTGTTCCTTTAGGTTAGGAAGTGTTAGTTAATGGTAATACAAGGAGGGCACGACTGTCAGTCAGACAGCCAAGGATTTTATCAAGTATCGTGCTGCAGGATCCCTAGCTTTTTTACTTTACAATAGGTACTAGCTTCCTGTATGGATGGCAGCAAAATCTGCAGTGAGTGAGCTAAACATAGCATTGTAGTATAGGAGGCCAATTAGTGAAATGAGTGGAAAGGAACATGGTAACGCTTTGACAAGCCATACTTAAGGGAATAAATTCTGTTCTTCGCAAGAGAGACAGAGAATTTTGAAGGTTGTGGTACCTGAAGGATATTGCCCCCATGGCTGAACAAGAGCTTAGCAAGGAAAGGGAAGATTTCAGATATCATAATCCGCCTATGTTCCAATTATATAGGTAGAATGAAGATTGAGGTTCTGTTGAGGTAGTTTGAGGAGCTAGAGTTTAAGTTAAGAAGCAAAACCTCAAAAGGTAGTTACCTATGGATTACTACCTCAAGTCACACATAATTTAGCACAGGCCAAACACATGAAAGAATTGAATACGTAGCTTGGAGTGTGATATGGAAGATGATGGTTTAGAGTCATAAATCACAGGCACCAATATTAGGGAATCAGGGAGTTGTCATGTTAGGGCATGCTTAATTTAAGCAAGCTGGAATAAGTGTGCTATGAATCAAATAACATACACTTCAAACTAATAAGTATGTAAATGTGGAAGGTGAGGGGACAATTCGAAATTTAATGAGAAAGGACAAAGTTATAGACCAATGTAGTATCTTGGGTAAGGTTAAGCAGAGATGACAGGAACTGAAACCTTACTGCTGACAGATACAGGTTAATTAGGAAAAATTAAAAGTACTTTATTTGAATACAGAAGACATTCTCCACAAGATGGGTGAATTAAAGGCATATCAAGAGAGAGATAACCAGGTTTGATCCTACAGCAGTTAAAGGCACATGGTTGCAAGATGACCAAAGTTAGGGGAAAGGTCCAGGTACTTGAAGTTTTGGGGGCTTCCACTGATAATAATGGATGACACAAGGATAATTGTAAGGAAGGATGTTGACTCAGAGAAGCAGGTAGTATAATCAGTATGGGTGGAGACAGGAAATAAGATGGCATAGAAAACACTGGTCAAAGAAGTTTACTGACCCCCTAATGTAGCTGTACAGCTGGATAAATAGGAATTAAAAGGAACAAAGACAGTTAAATAATTGTGAATAATTTTAATCTTCATGTAGACAAGATAAATTAAATTGGTAAAATTACTTTGGTGGATGAGTTCATGAAATTACTTGCCATATTTTTCAAGAGGACTGCCAGAAAAGAGACTAACTTGGGCAATAAGACAGGGTTAGTTAGTAATGCAATAGTAAAGGATTCTCTTAGGAAGAGTGAGCGTAACATGGTAGAACATTGGAGTATTGACTCTGATTGGTAGACATGACTTGGGGATGCCACTGTTGGACTAAATGGACAAAGTTAGAAGTCACTCAACACCAGATTATAGTCCAACAGGTTTATTTGAAATCACAAGCTTTCTAAGCACTGCTCCTTCGTCCGGTATTTGAAAGCTTGTGATTTCAAATAAACCTGTTGGACTATAATCCGGGGACGTGTGACTTCTGCTCGGTAGAGGCAATACAATGGAAAATACACCTATTAAGGCAGGGCCTATGGATTGGACTGTAGCTAATACAATCCCACCAAAGGAGATAACTGAATTTTAGATCAGTTAATCGTACATTAGTAGTGGGGAAGATCTGAAACACGAAAGTATCTGAACAAGTAATTTGTATTAGTCTTCATGAAAAAGGAAAGAGCACTTATGAATCCACAACTGAAAAAGAGAGAGAGAAACTCAAGAAAATGAGGAAAGTGGAATGCATCAGTTGTTGGAACTGCGAGTATATAACTCTTCATTCCTGATGGATTTCATCCTAAGGTTTTAAAAGAAACAATCAGTGAAAGATTTGATGCGTTGGATTTAAATTTTCCAAAACTCATTAGATTCAGGCAAAGTTCCTTTGGAAAATAACTAACACAACTCCTTTTCTTCAAAAAGGGTGTAAAGCAGAAAGCAGGAATCTACAAGCCAATAGACGTCATATGGAAAATATTAGAAGCTGTTATTAAAGATGTTATAATAGGGCACTCAGGTAAGTTCAAGGTAATTAGACAGAGTAAAATTTCCCTTGTAAAAGGGAAACTTTGTTTAATTCATTAATTAGTGTTCTTCTAAAAAGTAGTTTGTGCTGTAGGTGAAGGAGAGCCAGTGGATGTACTGTATTTCCTAGCTAAAACTGGTTCTGAAGAAGGGTCACTGGACCTGAAATATTAACTCTGCTTTCTCTCCATAAATGCTGAATTTTTCCAGCAATTTCTGTTTTTGTTTCTAATATAGATAGGTTAAGTGCTTGGGAAAAAATCTTGCAAGTGGAATACAATCAGGGAAAGTGTGAAATTGCCCATTTTGGCAGAAAGAATAAAAAAGAAGCATTTTATCTAATTTGTGAGAGGTTGCAGAGCTCTGACATGCAGAAAGATCCAGGTATCCTAATGAATGAACTGCAGAAGGTTAGTAGACAGGAAAGCTCATAGAATTGTATGATTTGTTGCGAGGGACACTGAGTGCAGGAGTAGGGAGGTTATACTTCAGTTATAAAGTGCACTATTAAAATCACATCTGGTGTACCATGTACAGTACTGGTCACTGTACATATAGAATTTTAGTAATAGTTGTAAACAGTTCAGAGAAGGTTTATGGATTAATAACCGGAGTGATTGGATTGCCATATGAGGAAAGGCTAGACAGGTTAAGCTTGTATACTCAGAAATTTAAATGAATCACACATTAGTTGAAACACAGAAGATCCTGAACAAATGTGAATAAACAAAGAAATACAGATGCTGGAGATCTGAAACAAAAACAGAAAATGCTTCTATAAAACTTCACTGATTCGAAACTGCTTTCTCTCCATAGACAGTGCCAGATCTCCTGAGTTTCTCCATCAATTTCTGTTTTTGTTCCTAAAGGAACTTGACTAGGTGGAAGCTGAAAGGATATTTCTTTTTGTGGGAGAATCTAGAAGTAGGCATCATAGTTTAAAAATAAGGAGGGACCCATTTAAAATACAGATGAGGAAACATCTTTCTCCATCAGAAGGTTGAGAGTCTTCGAACTCCCTCAAACGGGAGCGGATGCAAAATCTTTAAATATTTTTAAGGCTGAGGTAGATAGATTGTTGATTACCAAGAAATGAAATATTATTAGGAATATGGAGTTGAACTTAAAATCAGCCATTATCTTGTTGAATGGTGGAGCAGGACTGAGTGATCTACTCTGTTCCTTATCATATTTTGCTATACATGGCAGAGAATATGAAAGAGGTTTTAATTGCAGCACTTAGAAAACAGCTTGAGGATCTGTCAGAATCAGCATGGATTTTTCGGAGGATGTAGCTAATAGCGTTGATAAAGCGGAGCTGGTGGATGTAGCTTATTTGTATTTCCTGATTTGTTGGCAAGTGGCCTCTGATTGTTGAGGTGTGTCATGGCGAATGCTCCCCTTTAATGCTGATTGATAGTTAACAGCCTGGCTTTTTGTACTTTAAACCAGACCCAGAGAAAATCCTGACTGACTAAAGTGTGAGTTAAATTGTCTGGTTTAAAACTTAAACAAGGCTTGGCTGTTAACTATCAATCAGCATTAATGGGCGCATCCTCCATTACACACCTCTACAATCAGAGGCCACTTGCTAATGAATCAACACTCTCTGCTCATCCAAGAACACTGCTGATCTTGTTCTTGAACTCTGTGTTCTTGTGAAATATCCTGACAAGTGCAAGATGAACAATTTCAATAAAATGTGTTCTTTTTTTAGCAATACTCAAATTCTATATCACTAAACAACTACTAATATGCATTCCCTTGTAAAAGAAAAAAAACCTCCATAGGCCAAGTGTTATTAACCAAAGAGATTACAGGTAGTACTACATTAGAAGAAAAAGCTTACAATGTTGCCAAGATTAATAATTGGCCCGAGAATTGGGAGAAGTTTCAAAATAAATACTGATCATAAAGTTGACAAAGAGGAAGAATATGAGGGTACACTTGTATGAAATAGTAACAGCTTCCGCAAATATGTGTAAAGAAACAATAAGAAAAGCAAAACAAACACCGAGAGTGCCGGAGAAGTTCAGCAGGTCTGGCAGCATCTGTGGAGACAGAAACAAAGATAACATTTCGAGTCTGGTGTGACTCTTTTATAAAACAGTTCTGTTTCTCTCACCACAAATGCTGACAGACCTGATGAGTTTCTTCAGTACTCTGCTTGTTTCAGACTTTCAGCATTTGCAGAAGTTTGCTTGTGGTAACCTTATTTCTTCAAAGCTAAAACAGTAGAAATTATCAAGGAGATTAAAAAAGGCAAAGACAAATATTTTCTGTTGTACCTACTGTAGAAAACACAAAAACTATATTGGCAATAATAGAGAAGTTTAAGAGTCTAATATGCTTAAGTTAAATGAATAAAAGTTGAAAGTTACACATGCTCGTCTGACATAACCTCTATATCTGAAAATGGAATTTCAGTACGACTACTGAGTGCATTCATTTCCCACTTATGCTGTTCTTTTTACTGATTTGTTCCTCTGGGGAGGATTACTACTGCTAAAGAAAAAAAATTAGGACTAAAAGACAAAAATCCCTTAGATCTGACAGTCTGCACCCTAAGATTGTAAAGATGTTGGTGATGAAAAAAAGGATCTTCCAAAATTCCGTAGATTCTGCAATAGTTCCAGTGGATTTGAAAATAGTAAACCTGCTGTTGAAGAAACAAGGGAGATAAAGAAAACAGGAAACTACAAATCTTGTAACTTACATCAGCTCTCAAGAAAATGCTGGCATAGGAGGTGGCAACAGGGCACTAGGAAGATCATAATATGGTGATTAGGCAGAGTTAATTCAACTTTGTGGGAGGGAAAGTGTTTGATAAATAAGAGTTTTTCAAGCATGTATCTTTTTGGATTGATAAAAGAATGGTGTTCATTTTGCTACGTTGTTGCACAACAGTGCAGGTGGTTGAGGATACTATATTAGCATGGATTGATGAATGGTTAAAGGACAAAGTGCAAAGAATAAGAATAAATAGGTTAATTTCAGGATGCAGGCTATTAGTAATAGGCTCCTGTTGGAAAGGCAGATATTTGTAATATATTTTAATGACTTGAATAAAGGGACTGAGTGTAACGTGTCAAAGTTCACTATTGATATAAAGCGAGGTGAGGGGTTCCTGTGGTGCAGTTCTGAGTCAGGAGTCGGGGGTTCATGTTCCACCTGCTGTAGACGTGTGTAATTATATCTCTGAATGGGTTCCTTATAAATATGTATAAAACTAGGTGGGTAAGCAAACTGCAAGAGGACACAAAGAGACTGCAAAGGAACATTGATAGGTTACATGAATACGGAAGGCGGTAGCAGATAGAGTTATTGTCATTGTCCTTAGCTGCTGTCAATTCAGTTTTGGCACCTACTCAAGGTCATGAACCTCTGTCAATGGGTTCCATGTGACTATGTACCAGATTCTTGACTAATAGATTTCTACAGTCATGGGCAGGAGATCTCATGAAGTTGTTCGATCTGGGGTGTAGATCTTGCTTCTTTTTCCTTCCATTTCTGCAACTGCTCGGTCTCATCCTTAAGGCCTACAAAGTGTGATGCCTCTTAATGGAAATGTTGTCACCATCTTTAATGGTAGGTTTTATACTCAGCTCACTCATCAATATCAATGCTGCCATGCTTCGAGGTTTTCTTCAAAGTGCCTTTGAAGCAGTTTTGTTTATCTTCCCTGGTACACTGGCCATTTGAGAGATAAGAAAATTGATTTGGTGGAAAGATGCTTTTCAGCCATTCAGACATAGTGTGTAGTCCATCATAGTTAATTTTACAGGAGGTTTGCCTGAATACCATGGAACTGGCTTGAAGCAGGAGACCAGTGATTATTCCATCGACTCCTGTGGATGCTGCAGACATATTGCTGATAAAATTTCTCTCGTGCTCTTATAAGTCACTGATGCACAGCCCAAGCCCTATGGCAGTAATGGATTGTGGTGAAGGCTACGAGAGTCAGAGGACAGAAAAAGGCCCTTCAGCCCATCAAGTCCACATTGATCAAAACTATCACCTAATTATTTTAATCACATTTTTCAGCACTTTGCTCATAGCCTTTATGCCTTGGCATCGCAAATGCACAATAATATGCTTCTTAAATATTATGAGGTTTTCTTCCTCTACCACCCTTACAGGCAGAGTTCCAGAGTACGACTAGCAAGTTAGGAGAATTTCTAAATGGTGAATACCTCGATTGTTTTCAGATGAATATCTGAATTTCAGACGAATATTTCAGTGGAATTGTGTATCCTTGACTATAAAACACTGAAGGTTAACATGCAGGTTCAGCAAGCAATTAGGTAGATAAATTGTATGTAAGTCTTTATTGGAATGAATTTGGAGTATAAAGAATATTGAAGTTTTGCTGCAATTGCACGTGGCTTTATTAAGACCATGCAGTGTGCATAATTTTATCATTCAGTCTTAAGGAAGGTGATACTTAGAAGAGTACTACAACAACAACAAGAAGTCTTGGAATGTCAGGGCTGTCCAATGAAGACAGATTGAGTAAACTGGCCCTATATTTTGTGGAGTTCAGAAAAATGAGAAACGATTTCATTGAAGTATGTAAGAGTCTGCAAGGGCTTAACAAAGTAGATTCTGGGAAACTGTTTCTCTTGGCTGGAGATTCTAAAAATGGAGACATAGGCAAAGGGCTTATCTATGACGGAGACGAGCACAAAGGTTTTCACATAGATGGTTTACAATGTTCGAAACTGTGTGTCCAAGAGAGCTGAAACTGAATCTAAGGAAACCAGGGAATTGGAATCAAACAGCAAAGTGGTTTTCATGTTTGAGCTGGAACAGTGGACAAAGGGAGCGATTTTTCTGTACTTCCTTCATACAGTGCCTGATCAGGGAATATTTGATGCTAATAATGAGTGCCAAGAATGGAATGTGTTCAAACACTTCTTACTTTGAAGGCCAGTGAAATTCTTTTCAAATAAAATGACCTTAAACAGTAATTTCTTTAGCATGACAATGCAGACATTACATTTTTCAAGTAACAGGACCACGTGACATTTCTATGGTATTCTCAATGTGGAAGAAAGTTTAATTGTAGGGAACTATCACAATACAAACACACAACAGTAAATATAGCACAAAAGCATACAACACACACCAACTACAATATGCCATCACAACTGTAGTCTCCTGTAGACTGAATTACAGTTTTGGGGGGCAGAGAAGGAATCTCCCAGGATTTTAATCCTAAATTTGTCTAGCGTGTTTTTCTTCCTTAGGGGATTGCATGACAGTTGGTACGTTATAGGAAGACAGTTATTGGGGCACTGATATATATAAACCACAGTCACCTAGCATTGGACTGGCTCAATGGACCAGCTGTCTTACCCTGTTCTCCAATCTTATATCTTATCTGTATTACCTTTCCATTCCAATCCATTGTCTCTCATATTAGGATGACTGTTCCTAATGGAGCTGAAATTTGACAGGATTCTTCAAATGGTTTCATTCAACATATAACCCTATTATCTTTGTGTGGATGCCAACTCCTTGTTGGGATAGAGTTTGCCAGATCCCAGCCAGTCTCTTATGCTCCACTCAGGTCAGGCTTGAGATATATGAGCCTCAGCTATAACCGTTGGCAAATTATCAAGTTTTATGAGCTTTCACTACACCCAACACACGTGCTACCAGCTGAGTATTCATATTTAGTGTTAGTAGTGGTCATCCTCCCTGATTTACACCTTCCTATATCAGTGGCACTGAGGTTATTTAGTCCTGTTGCTACTGAAGATGAGATCAGCTAAACTGACACAGACAGGGGAATAACTTCATTGGTGTGTATGGCACAATCATTAACTAAACTGGGTGAGCACATCCCAGGTGGGTTGGGGAGCTAGCAGTTTTGCTAAGGTTGGGAAGACAGGGCCAGATGATCCCAGTTGATTCTTCCCATTAAATCACCATGCAGTGATTGTAGCTCCTAGCCACAAATGACCATGAAATTTGCCCCACTCATTTCTTTGCATTTCTCAGCTACCCTCATCACAATGAGACAGGACCTTGGTACAACAGCAAAGACACAAACAGAACAGCCGAAAGTTGAATAAGTCAAACATGCAATGAATATTCAACTTCTGGACTTACATCAGATGTTCCTGCTTTTGCATCAAAGTATAAAACGTCTCGCTCCTAAAAAAAATATAAAAATAAATAAAAGAAGAGGCTTCAGATTAGTGTATCCTTGCCATTGATGGCCAAATTGTAGTTTGGACGTTGATATCAAAGCGACAATGATTGTGCCTGCACTCAACAGCTCTAACAGAAAGCTGCATTTCCAAAGTCACATGCAGTTGAAACAAGCTTCACCACCCATTAATGCTACATTTTTGTTTCAAGATCAGAAACCAAGACCACCCTACAATGAGAATTCACACCCTGAACCAAATTCTTATTTTCCTGTTAGTCCTCAGCTAAGTTTAAATGTTTAGATCTTTCACTTTGTGAAATATTGTCCTGCAGTGAATATCCAGCAGAGTGCAGAATAGCTTTAACCAGAATATCTGAATTCATCATGGCATTCCTCCAGGGAACTAAGGGGATGCGCCATTTTACAACAAGATTAATCCATGATTCTGTAATTTTTTGATAGTAAGTACACCTACCTTTTATTGGTAAGTGTAACATCAATATCACTTTCTGTTACATTTAATAGGTAACATTAAAATGTCCATTTATTTTCTTTTCAGTAGCAATATGGAAAATTGAGTAGATATCCAGCTGTTGTACAGGCTTGTTCCTTTGCAACAACAAACTAAATTTTACAAGTTGGAGATCATAAGGTCAGTTAACAGTTAATTGCTGTTAGAAGGAAAACTAATAGACTAACAGACACTATTAATGTTCTGACTGCAGGTCAGAAAAGTAATAGTACATATTAAAGAGAAATGGAGATAAGAGGGTGCATGTTATTGTTACATGGCTTGCTGCTGAATGATGCACCAAATTTCCCTCGCATGAGGTTGGGGTCCCTCAGTGTGATTGTACCAGTTTCCCCGTGTGAGAGTGCCGGGGCCCCTCGGTGAGAATGCACCAGGGATCCCTCATGTGGGTGCGTTAGGGTGAAGTGATTCAGGGTTCCCTTAGAGTCGGTGTGTCGGGGTGTCCTAAAGTGAGTATGCCAGGGCTCCCTCAGAGTATGTTAGAGGTCCCTCAGTGTGAGTGTGTGCCAAACTTCCCTCAGAATGAGTATCGGGATAGCTTAGATTGAGTGCGTCAGAGTTTCCTCACAGTGAGGATGCTAGAGGTTCCATGCCCCATCAGGGGTATGCCAGTATCAGTGTGTCAGGAGCTCCCCCAGCATGTGTCTGTACTCCCCCATGTGTGTAAGGTTTCTCTTCAGAGTGAGTGTGCCAGACTCCCTTCAGAATAAATATGTCAGGAGTCCCCCAGTCGGAGTGTGTCAAGGTTCCCTTCAGAGTGCGTATGTCAGGGGTCCCCTAGTCTCAGTGTGTCAGGGTTCCTTTCCGAGTCAATATATTAGGGGTCCCCCAGTGTGAGTGTGTCAGGGTTTCCTCAGAATGAGTCTGTCATGTTCCTTCTGCGTCCGTGTGTTGATTTTGGAAATTTGGAGCTCCCTCAGTAAGTGTGCTAACTTGTGGACAACAATGAATCCAAAATTACCAACTCACCTGCTTAGATCTGAAAATATTTCAGCATTATTATAAAATTAGGCTTTTCAACAAATGATTTGAATGTGGTCAGTGTATATATTATATATACATATGTATAGAAGAGTGCTATTAGTGGTAGAGTGATTTAATTCAGTAAAACAGCATTTCATAAATAATAATTGAATACTTAACCTTTGAATATTTACAAACAACACTGAGTAAGCATGTTGTATTACTTTCAATCAAACAAGTTTGAAGTTCAAAGTTCCTTGTAGAAGAGTCTACTAAATCTGTTCTGCTTTGTGACTAATTTTATCAACAATATAAATTAATTTCAAAGCTACATTCAAACAGAAGAATAAACATAAGTTTAAGAGAATGCAGAAACCTATAAGGAATAAGCTAATGTAATGCCACCTCCAAGCTTATTGTGAAGGTGGCACAGTGGTTAGCACTGCTGCCTCACAACATCAGGTTCGATTCCAGCCTCGGGCGACTGTCTGTGTGGAGTTTGCACATTCTCCCTGCGTCTGTGTGGGTTTCCTCCAGGTGCTCCGGTTTCCTTCCACAGTCCAAAGATGTGCAGGTCAGGTGAATTGGCCGTTCTAAATTGCCCATGGTGTTAGTCAGAGGGAACTGTCTGGGTGGGTTACTCTTCGGAAGGTCAGTGTGGACTGGTTGGGCCGAAGGGCCTGTTTCCACACTATAGGGAATCTAATCTAATCTAATTACTAAGACTTATATCATCACCAACACATTGCCGGAATGTCTGTAACCAACACACCAGTGACATAATCAGCAATATACCACCATATAATCACAAACACAACCACCATATAACTATCAAAGTATTACTTTATGATTATCAAGAATCACACCACGTAATCATAATATATTACCATATAATCACCAAAGTATAATCAACCATAACTATGTTGTGATCTCTGTTGAGAGTGACAACTTTTAAAGAGATTTGAACTCTCACTGATCGGTTTGCAGGATTTCATATTTTAAACTTTTATTGTAACAAAAATTAAACATTATTTTCTTTTTGTAGGCAACTATAATTCAAAATACAGAGAGCAACATTCCCCTTGTACACTTGCCCATTGTCAGTCTAGCCTCAATGGTGGGGAAAAAGATTGATCAGGGAGTTTGCACACAATACAAAGATGGGGGTGGTAAACAGTGAGGAGGATAGCTTTAGATTACAAGAAGATATAGATAGATTAGATTCCCTACAGTATGGAAACAGGCCTTTTGACCCAGCAAGTCCACACCAACCCTCTGAAGAGCAACCCAACCATTTCCCCTCCCTATATATACCCCTGAATAATGCACCTAGCACTATGGGCAATTTAGCAAGGCCAATTCACCAGACCCGCACATCTGTGAATTGTGGGAGGAAACCGGAGCACACAGACACAGGGAGAATGTGCAAACTCCACAGTGACAAATGCTAATTCAAAACAGATAAATGGGAGGTGATGCACTTGGGCATGACAAACAAAGCAAGGGAATATATGATGAATAGTAGGACCCTAGGAAGTACCGAGGAACAGAGGTACTTAACATCTCTTAAGGTAGAAGGCAGGTGGATAAAGTGGTTAAGAAGGCATATGGTATATTAATCAAGGCATAGAGTTTAAGAACAGAGAGATTACGCTAGAACTGTGGAATGTTCTCTGTGGGCCACACTTAGAGTACTGTGTGTATTTCTGGATTTCACATTATAGGAGGATTGTGATAGCACTGGACAGGGTGCAGAGAAAATTTACAAGGATGTTGTTTGAGAGGGAGTTTCAGTGTGAAAACAGATTGAGAGGAGATATTATTTGAGATGTACAAAATCAGAAGGGCAAAAATCGGGTAGACAAGACGCAACGTTTTTCTTGGTGGAGGAATCAATGATTGGGGTACAGATTTAAGGCAAAGCGGGAGGTTTAGAAGAGATGTGAGGAAAAGCTTTTACACCCAGAGGGTGATGGGAATCTGGAACTCACTACAAGGGTGGTAGAGGCAGAAATTTTATATTTAAAAGTATTCAGATGTGCATTTATGATGTCAAGGGGTACAAGGCTATGGGCCAAGGACTGGAAAATGGAATTCCAATAGTTCGATGGTTGTGCCAAAGGGCCTTTCTGTGCACCATAAATCCCTGACTTTGACTTGTAACCCACTGCACTCTCCATAGAATTCCAGCCTTCTTTGCAAACAGTTCATTGTTACTCTCAGCTGCCAACAGGTTTTTATTTCCCCATTTTGCTGAGTCTTAACTTCAAGAGACCAGCTCCCAATGCTTTCCTCAGTTTTCAGATAGTTCCTTAAATTCACCGCCAGCAGTAATTCCAATGTTGCAGTTATTTTTCTCCCTCCTGCCCATTCCAGGTTGAATAACCCAGAATCCTTAGATGGTTGCAGGATGTGTCTCTTGCAATGGAGATCGTCTCATTTGCATCTGTCATGGTCAGCAGATGAGGCAGTGTCCAAGGAGCTGGAAATCCGACGTTTCAGGCAAAAGCACTTCATTCCTGATTAAGGACTTTTGCCCAATAAGTCGATTTTCCTGCTCCTTGGATGCTGCCTGACTTGCTGTGCTTTTCCAGCACCACACTCTCAACTCTAATCTCCAGCATCTGCTGTCCTCATTTTCACCTCTGTGGTAGCTTGCCTATCCTCTGCTGACCACACAGAAGCTCTGCTGTGATATTCCAGTGATTTGAAGGCTCTGTAACCTGATCTCAAAAGTAACTGCCTCAACTCTTTTCTCCAGTGGCAAAGTGAAATATAATAATTCTGCATCGCGGTCGAGATGCTAATTCAATCCCAATTCTGTTTCATTGAGGCATAAATGGACCATTTACAGAACCACTGTTGACAACATAATACCAACAATACTTTTCTGGAATTTTGGGAGACAGCGTTTTCAGCGAGTGGATTGTTGACTGCATGCAAAAATAGCTTGCTCCTTCTTAATAAATCTAAGCCGTCCTTTGATCCCTAACAATCAAAACACCCAGATTTAATGCCAGGCAGATTGCAGAATGGGTCACATGTCCCCCTCCATTTATACTCAAAACAGTTATTACAATTGTGTTATAGTTATTCTAGGACAACAACTTATATTTATGTTGCAACTTTAGCACAATAAAGAGCCCCAACAGTGCACTGCAAGAGCATTATAGAACAAATTGTGACAGCAAGCAAAATAAAGAGATATTAGGTCAGATGACCAAAAGCTTGGTCAAACAGGTAGGCTTTAATTAGTCTGCAATTTCCCCTCACACGTGATCAACAATGCCCTCCAGCACATACATAGAAGAATACAGCGCAGTACAGGCCCTTCGGCCCTCGATGTTGCGCCGATCCAAGCCCACCTAACCTATACTAACCCACTATCCTCCATATACCTATCCATGCCCGCTTAAATGCCCATAAAGAGGGAGAGTCCACCACTGCTAACCTTACAGCCTGTTTTATACTGTATTTCAATGTCCTTCCTACCGAAGTGCATCACCTCACACTGCTCTGCATTAATCCTCATCTGCCATAAACCTGAAAACTACACCAATGTGTCACTGTCCTGTTGGAGTTCCACACTGTCCATCACAAACATTATAATTCTTCCAGGTTTAGTATCTGCATATTTTGAAATTGTCCTACAGTCACACACCACACAGAAATACCGATTCACTCACTATTGTGAGGAAGTGCACTATTCACACACTCCCTGAGGACAGACTTAAATACTGACACCCACCAGACAAAGCAAGTGAAATGCTGACAAGGTCACCCTGGAGCAAGAGAAATACCGACAGACATTCCACCCATCTTTTTGTTTTTCTTCCCAAAGTGAATCACCTCACATTTAGCTACATTGAATTCCATTTGCCACCTTTCTGCAGCTTCTCTATATCCTGCTGTAACCTGCCACATCCTTCCTCACTGTCAACAACTCCTCCGACTTTCGTATCATCCGCAAACTTGCTCACCCAACCTTCTAACCATAAAAATGACAAACAGATAAAAATGACAAACAGATAAAAATGACAAACATCTTCTCCACTTCCCACACCTATGCCCTCGGAACCCAACTCTCCAACAGCAACAAGGATAGAACCCTCCCTGGTCCTCACCTGGCAGCACGGTGGCTCAGTGGTTAGCACTGCTGCCTCACAGCGCCAGGGTCCCAGGTTCAAATCCAGCCTCAGGTGGTTGTCTGTGTGGAGTTTGCACATTCTTCTCCCACCTCGTGTCTGTGTGCTCCAGTTTCCTCCCACAGTCCAAAGATGTGCAGGTCAGGTGAATTGGCCATGCTAAATTACCCATAGTTTTAGGTGCATTAGTCAAAGGGAAATGTAACTGGTGGGTTACTCTTTGGAGGGTCGGTGTGGACTGGTTGGGCCGAAGGGCCTGTTTCCACACTGTAGGGAATCTAATCTAATCTAATCTACCCACTACTCTCTGGATGCAGCACATTTCTGCCATTTCTGCCAGCTTCAGTCAGACCTCACAACCAAAGATATATTTGCGTTCTGCAGAGATCATTCCCTCCACGACTCCCTCATTAGGTCCACGCACCCCTACCAAGCCATCCTCCATACCGGGCACCTTCACGAGGTATAAAACCTACACCCACACCCCCTCCTCCCCCCCCTCACCTCCGTCTAAGGTCCCAAAGGATCTTTTCACATCCAGCAGAAATTTTCCTGCACATCCTCCCACCTCATATACTGCATCTGTTGCTTTCGATGTGGTCTCCGCAACACTGGGGAGACAGGACGCCAACTTGCAGACTGGTTCAGGGGACTTTTCTGGGACACAAGCACCAAAAAATGCCACTGCCCTGTGGCTGACCACTTCAACTCCCCCAAGGAGATGCAAGTCCTGGACCTCCTCCACTGCCAACTCAAAGCCACCTGCCAACTGGAGGAAAAACATCTCACCTTCTACCTTGGGACACTTCAACCACACAGCATCAACATTGACTTCACTTGTTTCCAAATCTCCTCTCTGCCCACATCATCCCAGATACAACTCTCCAACTTGGTACTACCTTCTTTACCTGTCCTACATGTCCATCTTCCTTCCCATTGATCCACTCCACCCTCCCCACCAACCTATTACAATTATCCCCACCGCATCCACTTTTTGCCTTCCAAACTATCTTTCCTTCAGCTGCCCCCCCCAGTCCCCCATTTATCTCTCATCCCTCTTTCCCCGCCACATTTCTGATGAAGGGCTTATGCCTGAAACATTGACTCTCCTGCTGCTCGGATGCTACCTGACCTGCAGTGCTTTTCCAGCTCTAGCCTTTTTCGACCTTGATTCTCTAGATCTGCAGTCCTCACTTTCTCTGAGGTTTTAATAAGTGTGTCTCAGGAAGAAAGCAAATTAGAAAGATAGAGAAGTGCATGCACTGATTCCAGATCTTGTAGTCTTGACAACCTATGGTACAGAAATCAGATTCAGAGATAGAGTTATAGAATCAAATAGCTGTACAATATGGAAACAGACCCTTTGGTCCAACTCATCCACACCAATCAGATATCCTAAATTAATCTAGTCCCATTTGCCAGTATTTGGCCTATATTCCTCTAAACTTTTCCTATTCATATCTCCATCCAGAGGCCTTTTAAATGCTGTAATTGTACCAGACTCCACCACTTCCTCTGGCAGCTCATTCCATACATGCATCACCCTCTGTGTGAAAGGACTGCCCCTTAGGCCCCTTTTAACTCCTATCCCTCTCACCTTAAATGCATGCACTCTAGTTTTGGACTCTGGGAAAAGAACTTGGCTGTTCACCCTATTCGTGCCCTTCATGATTTTATAAACCTCTCAGCCTCCGACGCTCCAAGGAAAATAGCCCCAGTCTATTCAGCCTCACCCTATAGCTCAAACCTTCCAACCCTGGCAACATTTATGCAAATCCTTTCTAATCTTTTCAAGTTTCACAACATCATTCCTATAGCAGGAAGACAAGAATTGCACGCAGTCTTCCCAAACTGGCCTAACCAATATTCTGTACAGCCGCAACATGACCTCCCAACTCCTATACTCAATGCACTGACCAATAAAGGCAAGCATACCAAACGCCTTCTTCACTATCCTGTCTACCTGCATCTCCACTTTCAATGAACCTGAACTCGAAGGAATCTTTGTTCAGCAACACTCCCTAGGATCTTATCATTAAGTGTGTGAGCCATTCCAAATTGCAGCACCTTACACTTATGTAAATTAAACTCCATCTGCCATTCCTCAGCTCAGTGGCCCATCTGATCAGGTCCCATTGTACTCTGAGATGACCTTCTTGGCAGTCCACTTCACCACCAATTTTGGTGTCACATGCAAACTTATTAACTATAACTCCTATGTTCACATTTATATAAATGATGAAGAGCAGTGGATCCTGCACCAATCTTTAAGGCACACTAGTGGTCACAGGCCTCCAGTTTGAAAAGCAACCCTCCACCTCTTCTACCTTCAAGCCACTTCTGTATCTAAATGCCTAGTTCTCTCTGCATTCCATGTGATCTAACCAGTCTACCATGAGGAACCTTGTCGAATGCCTTACTGAGGTCCACATAGATCATGTCCACCGTTCTGCCCACAGGCAAGTACTAAACAAGGGCAGAAATCTTGAAGCATTGTGGGGCTGGAGGAGATTAAAGAGATAAGGAAAAGCAAGACCATGGATTGGGTGGGGGTACATTTTGAAAACAAGCATGAGAATGTTCAAATCAAAATGTTGTTGGACTTGGAGACGATATTGGTTAGCAAATAGAGGGGTGATAGGACAAGATTGGTCTAAAGGATGGCACAGGTATCAGTGTCTTGGATGACTACAAGTCTACAAAGGATAGTGTGGGGAGGAACCAGCTGTGAGAGCTTTGGAATAATCACGCCAATGTGATGAAAGCAAGACCTAATCATTCAGTTATTAAGTCAGTAATTTATAGAATAATGCCATTCAGCACATTGACTCCATGCCAGTTCTCTGTATATCATCCCCAACAGTTCCATTCCCCCGCAAGTTCATTTCTTGGGAGAGGGGAGGCCATATTGGATTTGGTGCTTGGCAATGAACCATGCCGGGTGTCAGATCTCTTGGTGGGAGAGCATTTCGGTGACAGTGATCACAACTCCAAGAACTTTACTATCGTCATGGAGAGGGATAGGAGCAGACGGTATGGGAAAGTATTTAGTTGGGCGAGGGAGATTTACAACGTCATTAAGCTGGAACTGGGGCACCCAACTTGGGAACAGATGTTCTCAGGGAAATGCACAATAGAAATGTGGAGGTCGTTTAGAAGCACCTGCTGATAGTGCTGGACAGGTTTGGTCCACTGAGACTAGGAAGGAATGGTAGGATGAAAGAACTTTGGGTGACAAGGGATGTCAAACATCGAGTCAAGAGGAAGAAGGAAGCTTACTTAAGGTTGAGGAGGCAAGGATCAGATAGGGCTCTAGAGGATTACAAGGTAGTCAGGAAGGAACTGAAGAAAGGACTTAGCAGAGCGAGAAGGGGGCATGAAAAAGCTTTAACGGTCGGATTAAAGAAAACCCTAAGGCATTCTACATTTATGTGAGGAACAAGAGGATGGCCAGAATGAGGGTAGGACCGATCAAGGATAGTGGAGGGAACTTGAGTTGGAGGAGGTAGGAGAAGTCCTTAATGAATACTTTGTTTCAGTATTCACTACTGAGAGGGAACTTGAAGTCCCTCTGAGGACAGTGTGAAAAACACTGATATGCTAGAACAGGTTGTTGTTAGGAAGGAGATGTGCTGAAAATTTTGAAAAACATAAGGATAGATAAATCCCATGGGCCAGACAGGATATATCCTAGGTTTCTACAGGAAGCGAAGGAAGAGATTGCTGCGCCTTTGCCAATGATCTTTGAGTCCTCACTGTTCACTGGAGTACTGCGGGATGAATGGAGATTAGCAAATAGAGTCATAGAGATGTGCAGCACGGAAACAGACCCTTCGGTCCAACTCGTCCATGCCGACCAGATATCCCAACCCAATCTAGTCCCACCTGCCAGCACCCGGCCCATATCCCTCAAAACCCTTCCTATTCATAACCCATCCAAATGCCTTTTAAATGTTGCTAAATGTCGTTGCCTTTTTCAAGAAAAGGAACAGGGATAATCCTGAGAATTACAGATGTCAGTGGTGGGGAAAGTACTGAAGAGGATTCTGAAAGACAGGATTTATGATTACTGAGAAAACCATAGTTTGATTAGAGACAGTCAGCACGGCTTTGTGAGGAGCAGGTCCTGCCTCACAAACCTCATCGAATTCTTTGAGGATGTGGCAAAACACATTGACGAAGGTAGAGCAGTGAATGTAGTGCACATGGATTAGAGCAAGGTGTTTGATAATGTTCCCCACTGTAGGCTCATTCAGACAGTAAAGAGGCATGGGATACAGGGAAATTTCTGGCTGTCTGGATATAGAATTAGTTGGCCCGTAGAAGACAAAGGGTGGTGGTAAATGGAAAGTATTCAGTCTGGAGCTCGGTGACTAGTGGTGTTCCGCGGGGATCGGTTCTGGGACCTCTCCTTTTTGTGATCTTTATATGTGACTTGGATGAAGAAGTGGAAGGGTGGGTTAGTAAGTTTGCCAATTACACAGAGGTTGGTGGAGTGGTAGATAGTGTGGAGGGCTGTTGCAGGTTGGAACGAGACATTGACAGGATGCAGAATTGGGCTGGTTAACGGCAGATGGAGTTCAACCTGGAAAAGTGGGAAGTGATTCATTTTGGAAGGTCACATTTGAATGCAGAATATAGAGTTAAAAGCAGGATTCTTGGCAGTGTGGAGGAACAGAGGGATCTTAGGGTCTATGTGCATAGATCCCTCAAAGTTGCCACCCAGGTTGATAAGGTTGTTAAAAAGAGTGTATTGTGTGTTGGTTTTCATTAGCTGGGGATTTAGTTTAAGAGCCACAAGGTTATGTTGCAGCTCTATAGAGTCCTGGTAGACCACACTTGGAATATTATGTTCACTTCTGGTCACCTCATATGAGGAAAGAAGTGGAAGCTTTAGAGAGGATGCAGAGGAGATTTACCAGGCTACTGCCTGGTCTGGAGGGCATGTCTTATGAAGAAAGGTTGAGGGAGCTGGGCCTTTTCTCTTTGGAGTGAAGTAGGATGAGAAGTGATTTGATAGAGGTGTACAAGATATTGAGAGGCACAGATAGAGTGGATAGTCAGAGACTTTTCCCCATGGCGGAAATGTCTATCACAAGGGGGCAAAAATTTAAGGTAATTGGAAGAAAGTTTAGGGGAGTTGTCACTGGTAGGTTCTTTACTCAGAGGGTGGTAGGTGCATGGAATGCACTGCCAGCAATGGTACCAGAATCAGATACATTTTTAAGCGATTCTTGGATTGGCACATGGAAATTAGTACAATGAAGGATATGTTGGTTAGTGCGATCTTAAGAGTAGTATAAAAGGCCAGCACAACAGAGGGCCAAAGGGCCTGTACTGTACTTTGCTGTATTGTTCTGTTCTATGTTATAGTCCATTTAAACTTACTTTCAAAATCATTACTGTCTCTGCTTCCAGCACCCCCTAACTTAGCAAGTTCCAGATTATCCCTACTTGCAGCATTAAAAAAAGTTTTCCCTCACATTCCCTTTGCATTGCCTTCCTAAAAAGCTAAATCATGTCCCCTAGCCAAACTACCTAATGACTACTTTGAATCAGTTTTTACTAGCAAAGAGAAAACTGAGAAAATATCAACAGAAGTGGGGGTAGTAGGGGTAATGAACAGGGTGAAAGTGGAGAGCAGGGGTACAGGAAAAGCTGGCTACACTGAAATTTAAGGAAAATGCTGCAGACAATGAAAATCTGAACTAAAAATAGTAAGTGTTAGGAATACTCAGCAAGTCTGACAGTATCTGTAGAGACAAACAGTTTAGTTGAATATGACCCTTCTTCAAAACTGAGAATGCCTAGACTGGTGACCACCTGGTTTAGGTGGCTTGCTAGAAGATTGTAGAGTGACAGATATTAAACCATTACTCAAAAACAAGAGCCCAAGGCCATTTAACATCACTGGCAGATAAGCTGTTAGAAACAATGATCAAGGGGAAAGAAAAATAATTTGGAGAGTTGAATAAATAACGGATATCTAGCATGGATTTGAATGTATCTGATCATATTTGTCTAATCGATTTGGAATTTTTGATCGAATTGAATTTATATCACGTGTACAGAGGCACAGTGAAAAGCTTTGTCTTGCAAGCAATACAGGCAGATTGCATAGTTAAATAGCATAGATAAGTAAATAATAGGTAAACAGTGGTTGAAGAAGGCAAAGCAATTAAGTTGGCCACATAGGTGTTAAGAACATGTTTGGCAAAGTGGTACATAAAAAACTGGTTAACAAAATTGAGGCTCATGAAAATAGGAAGGTTTGTCAAGTTGGATAAGAAATTAACATAACATTGGAAAACGAAGTCATTTTATGTGGTTGCTTTCAGACCGGTGGATGGTGTTTCCCCAAGGTTCTGTGCTAGGACACTCATGTTTTTGATGTATGTAAGTTATTTAAATATTGGAATAGAGAGTAAAATTTCAAAATTTGCTGATGATACCACAATACGAGATGTGGCAGACGGTAGAGATTATGCTAATAAGAATTGTGAGATAATGCATTTTGGCAGAAAGGATAGGGAGGGGCAACATGAAAAAGGCATAAAATATATTAAACAGCATACAGGGACAGAGGAGGAGTGGCACGCTGAGGGAACGCTGTGGAATCTTGGGCTTCATAACAGTGGTATCAAGTACCAAACTATTAAGGTTATAATCTATCTTATAAAACTCTGCTTAGGCTACAACAATGGCATTGCATCCAGTATAGGAAAGAAATGATGATCCTTGGCTGTGCAGAAAAAAAATTTGTCATGATTCCAAGGATGAGACATTTTAGCTACAATATTAGACTGGAAAAGATGAGGTTGGTCCCTTAGACCAGATGAAATTTGGAGGAGATTTGATAAAAACTATTCTCATTTGTCAGATTTAAAAGGATCAGGGGTCATAGATTTAAAATCTGGGGCAAGAGATGCAGGAAAAATTACAAGAATGAACTTTTTTTTTACATATTGAGTGGTAATGACCTCAATGCATTGTTTCCATTCCACCATTCTTGTCACAGTAACTTATTTATAAAAGAGACTGTATGGGCCCTTGAAGAAAGTAGATTTGCAGAGCTACAGGGAAGAGCAAGAAAATTAGACTGACTGGATTATGCTACAGCAAGTCAGCATGAACCTGATGGGTCAAATGGTCTCCTTTTATGGCGTACTGACTTATGTGTTGACGATTATACAGTTGTTGTGTTAATAAGCTTAAAGTGATGTATTTTTATTCTATCACATTGTAGTGATTCTGTGGTAATGAGTTTGTATTTCTAAAATGTGTGAGTTGATAATGATGTGGTTATGTGATGGTGATGTGGCTGATGATGCAAGATTGATGTGATGGTGATTATAAGATAATTTGTTCGTGATTATATTATGTTGCATGGATGGCTGATATGTTGGCAATTTTATGGTGAGTGTCAACCTGATGAAGCCACAAAACAGGACTACATGCATGTAAAACAGAATAAACAGCAAGTGATATAACTAAGCAATTTTACAAACAATGGGTCAGTCCCAAGCTCTGCAGAGCTGTCATATCCGTCATGAATCCAACATTTAAACAACTTACTAGAAGAGGAATTGCCAAAAATATCCTCTATCCTCAATAATGGAGGAACCCAGCAACATCAAGTACTAAAGTCAAGGTTGAAGCATTTGCAACAACCTTCAGCCACAAGTGCCAAGTGGATGATCCGCACAACCTGTTCCGGAGGTCTTCCTCAATTCCTTGAATGAGTGCAGCTCCAACAATATCTCGTAGGTGTAAATAGGCAGTTTGAACACCATAATTAATTAGTTGGTTCCACCACTGATGCCCCAGTTTGGATCTTGATGTTTAGACCCCAGCTGAAGTATTGTCTTCAATTCTGAGCCAGACACTTGTAGAAAATGGTGCAGATTGGATTTACCAGAATGGTGTCTGGGATGAGGTTTTGTGACACTTTGTTGGAGAAGCTGGGGTTGTTCTCCTTAGAACACAGAGGTTAAGAGAAAATTTAATACATTAATGACTTGAACATGAGTATTTTTTTTTTAATTATTCATGGGTTGTAGGTATTGCTAGCAAGGCTAGCATGGCTAGCATTTATTGCCCAATTCTAAAGTGGTGGTTAACTGTCACCATGAACTGCCATTAGGAAGGGACTTCCAGGAACCTGACTCATCAACACTGAAGGAACAGCAGTATATTTCCAAGAAAGAATGCTGAGTGGCTTGGCAGGGAACTTGCAGTTGATGATATTCCTGCGTATCTACTGCCTTTGTTCTTTCAGATGAAAGTGGTCGTTGGGTTTGTTTTAGAAATTAGATTACTTTCAGTGTGGAAACAGGCCCCCTCCAAAGAGCAACCCACCCAGACCCGTTCCCCTACATTTACCCCTAACATTCCAGGCAATTTAGCATGGCCAATTCACCTAACCTGCACATCTTTTGACGGTGGGAGGAAACCAGAGCACCCGGAGGAGTCCCATGCAGACACAGGGAGAATGTGAAAACTCCACACAGACAGTTGCCCGAGATAGGAATTGAACCCGGGTCTCCGCACTGTGAGGCAGCAGTGCTAAACACTGTGCCACCGTGCCGCCCCAGGTTTGGGAGGTGCTTTTTTTAGGAGACTTGGGGAATTTGTACAATACATCTTGTAATTTGTACACACTGCTACTATCGAGTGTCAGTGGTGAAGGGAATGAATCTTGAAGGTGCTAGATGTGATGCTAATCAAATGGGCTGATTTGTCCCGGACAGGGCTGCTGAAGTCAGTTTCCACCACAATTCTGACTTGAACGTTGTACATAGTGGGCATACTTTGGGAGGATAGGAGGCGAGTTAATCCCTAGCAAAACAGAAATCTTGGGCTGTAGATTCTCTGAAATAGTCAGCAAGGGCTTTGTTGGCAAGTGGATTGAAAAGAAATGAAAAAGAAAGACATGCATTCTAATTTCATGTGTTTAGTGCAGTGAGTCTGGGAAGAGAATCCCGCAGTCAGCATCACAGTGAGGCAGACTAGGAAGAGTGGCCCCGCAATCACTATAGCAACTATAGTCAGATTACTACTCCTTTAATTTTTTTTTACATTAATACTGAGATCTGCATTTCTAGCCAGGAATTCTGCCTCCCTCAGAAATGTAGAGTGTTAAATCAACAGTTCCCCTATAGTACAGGATAGTTGGGAGAAGTCAAACCACACCCTGCACTTTGAAATATACTATATTCTTCCAGCAGCATAATCACTTCAATAGCTGTTGCAAAAATGGATGTTAGCTAATATGGCATTAAGGTGCCAGATGGTTAAGGGGTTAGGGTATTGAATAAGTAGAGTGCCAGGTAAATTTCGGAATGCAGAGGGTAGGTCAAGATGGAGGGGAGGGGATAGGAATATAGGGATTGGCAGCGGTGGCAAGTGAGTGGTGTCAGAGCCAGCAGGGGTGACCAGCCAAGAAAGCAGGGCAGTGGTCAGGTCATGTGGGTTCAGGCCAGAGACAGGAGTGGTGTCAGTCCCCTTGGTAGATGGGATTGTGGTGGGTTAGCGGGCAGTTTAATCAGAGATACTGTGGTTTAAGATGTGAGGGTATGCATGGTGAGTTGGATTTCAGATTAATAGTTACCCTGGAATTAGGCTAGGATTTTAGCTGTCAAAACTTAATAGTAGCTGAACTCGCTGAATTCTCTCTTGTTAAGGGATTTTTACAGAGTGTTCAGATGCAGTGAAATTACTCATTGGAATCTTCAATTTTACTGGGCAATTCCCTTTAGGTCTGCTGCATCTGGAATTCCACATTCTTGACACATAAATCCAGTCTGGATGCTGCTGCATCTCCCCGACCATCGGATTAACCGATCACCACGAGGAAATAAGGGGCTGCAAACTTAAATCATCTGCACACACACAAAAAAATCCTGGTTGCTGTCTTAACCTATATGAAAATTGTTAAGATTAGCTTTACTGGTATGTTGATTTGTTCAATTCCATATTGTCTTAGTGAATAATCACTTAGAATCACACAATTAAGCAAAGCCATTGTAGCAAGTAGTTGAAGAGGATCACCAGGGAGCAAAGAAATATGTTTGAATTACATAGCTGCAGAGATGTTAATACATTAATTCAGTGCCTAATCAAACATTCAGCAGTTTAAAGCAATGGTAGGTTGGTGAATGTATTTAATTCTAAACTGAAAATACCCTTAATTCTGCTAGTGAGAAATATTAGTGTCATTGATGCAAATAACTATGGGGTTGGTAAAGTTATGGTTGGAACAGTAGAAACATGGAAAAAAAAAGGATTGTCAATATTGTAACTCTGCTAACTATCCATAATATTGGATTAGCTGCTATTAGCAGTTGTTTGGGCATTGTGATTACCATAAAGAATGATCTACAATGTGTCACTTTCACATGGTCTCTTTACAGTACCTGATGATAACTTGGCTCACTTGGTAGCATTCTTGTTTTTTTATGTGAGATAGTCCTGGTTTCAAATCCCACTCAATGGAATTCAGTTCATAATCTGGGATGATCACACTGTCGGAGGTGCAGTCTTTTGAGTGAATCATTAAACTAAGTCTCTGTCTACCCTCTTGAGTAACATTAATAAACTTATAAAGGTTCAAGAGAGTTCTCTATGGTCTCCTGACTGCTGTGTCCCGTAACCAACATCACTGGAAAAGATTATCTGATCATTTATCATAGAGTCATAGAGCCTTAGGTGAATTGGCCATGCTAAATTGCCCGTAGTGTTAGGTGTAGGGGAATAGGTCTGGGTGGGTACGCTTCAGCGGGTCGTTGTGGACTTGTTGGGCTGAAGGGCCTGTTTTCACACTGTAAGTAAAGTAATCTAAATCTTGGAGTCATAGTATAGTTTCTAATTGGCTGTAAAGCAATTTAGGAGAAAGTGAGGACTGCAGATGCTGGAGATCAGAGCTGAAAATGTGTTGCTGGAAAAGAAGAAGATTGCAGGTTAGGAAGGTGGTGCTGAGTTTGAGGGTTGGGACTGAGACAAGGTGGGGGGAGGGGAAATGAGGAAACTGGAGAAATCAGAGTTCATCCCTTGTGGTTGGAGGGTTCCTAGGCAGAAGATGAGGCGCTCTTCCTCCAGCCGTCGTGTTGCTATGGTCTGGCGATGGAGGAGTCCAAGGACTGCATGTCCTTGGTGGAGTGGGAGGGGAAGTTGAAGTGTTGAGCCACGGGGTGATTGGGTTGGTTGGTGCGGGTGTCCTGGAGGTGTTCCCTGAAATGTTCTGCAAATAGGCGGCCTATCTCCCCAATATAGAGGAGGCCACATTCGGGTGCAGCGGATGCAGTAGATGATGTGTGTGGAGGTGCAGGTGGAGAAGCAATTTAGGATGCCCTGCTGTATCATACAATTTTGGTCACTTCCTATCCTCTAGAAAGTGGCGAATCCTTTTCTCTGCTCAAAATATAGCTGAAACAAACAATATCTGAAATGATATTTTAAAATAAACTATTGACAAATTTCCCATTCTCTCCTTTTGTGGGATATTGACTATTGCTGATTCTATGGTTCAGTTGACAGATTTGAGACATCTTTCTGTCTCCATTAAAGTGTGCTCATTTCATCTGAAAACCTGGCTAGCTAGCATTGATAAATTCACAACACAGACTTTCCAAGTATATCAAATCAATCTCCATGTGCGTATCTTCAAGTAGATGGTGATCAGGAGTGAAGGACTCTCATTTGGGCCTTGATGGAACATGGAAGGCTAAGGAAAGAATGTAACAGAGATGTGCACTGATTATGAAAGAAATAAATAAACAATGAGTCAGTAATAAGGGGACTGAGACTGGGGACTGTTGTTGGTGGACGTTTATAAGAAAGCTTTACAACAAGGGATTACTGAGGAAAGACTTTAAAATAATTTTGAAAACAATTGATTTTGTATTTGAAAAAAGAGAATATAAAATAGGATGGAGAAAATGAATTGCATTGAAGTTAAAGTAGAAACAATTTGGAAATTTGGCCCTACAATCAATGCTGACAGACCTTCTCCATAAGCTGTATTCTGATCCTATGTACAATCCCGTTCCTATTCTCAAAAATCCATTCCTTCAATCATGTAGCTAACCTATTCTTAAAAACTGACATGGGTTTTATCTTAATTGCCAACCTGTGAACTACAAAGCCTCACAATCAGCATATGAGCATAAACCCATCACCAATGCAGTCAACAATAGATCACTGTACAACCATGAACGCATCACAACATAGAACACAACAGTACAGCACAGTATAGGCCCTTTGGCCCTTGATATTTTGCTGGCCTTTTATCCTACTCTAAGATCAGACTAACCGACATACCCTTCACTGTATTATCTTCCATGTGTCTACCCAAGAGTCACTTAAACGTCCCTAATGTATCTGACTCTGCTACCAATGCCGGCAGGGCATTCCACGCACCCACCAATCACTGTGTAAAGAACCTGCCTCTGACATTTCCTCTCAACCTTTCTCTAATTACCTTAAAATTAATAGACATGCCTCCTCATAATAGACATTTCCGGCATGGGAAAAAGTCTGTGGTTATCTTCTTTATCTATGCCTATCAACATCTTGTATACCTCTATCAAGTCACCTCTCATCCTTCTTCGCTCAATGAGAAAGGCTCCAGTTCCCTCAAATGTTCTTCATAGGACATGCCCTCCACTCCAGGCAGCATCCTGGTAAATCTCCTTTGCACTCTCTCTAAAGCTTCCACATCTTACCTACAATAAGGCGACCAGAACTGAACACAATATTCCAAGTGTGGTCTAACCAGAGCTCGAAGGAGCTGCAGCGTAACCCCGTGGCTCTTAAACTCAACCCCCCCCACCAATGAAAGCCAACACGCCATATGCCTTCTTAAGAACCCTATCAACCTGGGTGGCAACTTTGAGGGATCTAAGGATGTGGACCCAAGATCCCTCTGTTCCGCCACACTGCCAAGAATCTTGCCTTTAACCCCATATTCTGCATTCAAATTCGACCTTCCAAAATGAATCACTTACCACTTTTCCAGGTTTAATGCCATCTGCCACCAATCAGCCCAGCTGTGCATCCTGTCAATGTCCCATTACAACCTACAACAACCCTCCACACTAGTGGGTCGCACGGTGGCACAGTGGTTAGCACTGCTGCCTCACAGCGCTAGAGACCCGGGTTCAATTCCCGCCTCAGGCGACTGACTGCGTGGAGTTTGCACGTTCTCCCCGTGTCTGTGTGGGTTTCCTCCGGGTGCTCCGGTTTCCTCCCACAGTCCAAAGATGTGCAGGTAAGGTGAATTGGCCGTGCTAAATTGCCCGTAGTGTTAGGTAAGGGGTAAATGTAGGGGTATGGGTGGGTTACGCTTCGGCGGGGCGGTGTGGACTTGTTGGGCCGAAGGGCCTGTTTCCACACTAAGTAATCTAATCTAATCTAATCTAATCTAATCTATCCACAACTCCACAAACTTTCATGTCATCAGCAAACTGACTAACCCATCCTTCCACTTCTTCATCCAAGTCATATATAAAAATCACAAAGAGCAGAGGTCCCAGAACAGATTCCTGCAGAACACTACTCGTCACTGAACTCCAGACTGAATACTTTCCATCTACCACCACCCTTTGTCTTCTATGGGCAAGCCAATTGTGTATCTAGACAGCCAGATTTCCCTGTATCCCATGCCTCCTTACTTTCTGAATGAGTCTACCATGGGGAGCCATATCAAACACCTTGCTAAAATCCATATACACCACATTCATTGCTCTACCTTCGTCAACGTGTTTTGTCACACCCTCAAAGAATTCTGTAAGGTTTGTGAGGCATGACTTGCTCCTCAAAAGCCATGCTGACTATCTCTAATCGAACTACGGTTTTCTAAGTACTCCTAAATCCTGTCTGTCAGAATCCTCTCCAATACTTTGCCCACAACTGACTGACTGATCTGTAATTCCCAGGATTATGCCTGTTCCCTTTCTTGAATAACATTTGCCCCCTTGCAATCATCTGGCACTACACCCGTGGTCAGTGACGACACAAAGATCATTGCCTCCTCAACCTTAATTAAGTTTCCTTCTTCCTCTTGATTAGATGTTCCACATCCCTTGTCAACCAAGGTTCTTTCAACATACATTCCTTCCTTGCCTCAGTGTCCAGCACTATCAGCATGTACTTCCTAAACATTTATGTCGTGAGTTTCCCTGGGAACATCTGTTTCCAATTCAGGTGCTCCAGTTCCTGCCTAATAGCACTGCAGTTCCCCCTCCCCCAATTAAATACTTGCCCATACCGTCTGCTCCTATCCCTCTCCATGAGTATAGTAAATGTCAGGGAGTTGTGATCACTATCACCAAAATGCTCTACCATCGAGAAATTTGACACCCGGCATGATTTGTTGCCAAGCATCAAATCCAATACAGCCTTCCCTCTCGTCAGCTTATCTAAATATTGCATCAGCGACCCTTCCTGGACACAGCTGACGAAAACTGCTCCATATAAACTATTCGAAATAAGTAGGTTCCAATCAAATTAGGAAAGTTAAAGTCATCTGATTAGATTAGATTAGATTAGATTACAGTGTGGAAACAGGCCCTTCGGCCCAACAAGTCCACACCGACCCGCCGAAGCGAAACCCACTCATACCCCTACATTTACCCCTTACCTAACACTACGGGCAATTTAGCATGGCCAATTCACCTGACCCTGCACGTCTTTTGGACTGTGGGAGGAAACCGGAGCACCCGGAGGAAACCCACGCAGACACGGGGAGAACGTGCAAACTCCACACAGTCAGTCGCCTGAGGCGGGAATTGAACCCGGGTCTCAGGCGCTGTGAGGCAGCAGTGCTAACCACTGTGCCACCGTGCCGCCCAAAATGACAACAAACCTATTATCTCTGCACCTTTCCAAAATCTGCCTCCCAATCTGCTACTCCATGTCTCTGTTGCTATTAGGGGGCCTGTAGAAAACTCTCAATAAAGTGACTGCACACTTCCTGTTTCTAACTTCCACCCATACTAACTCTGTAGACAAACCCTCCTCACCAACCTCCCCTTCTGCATATATTCACCAAAAACATAAATATATTTTAATTTTAATTAACTCCAATCATGTGGACTGCGCAGGATAGGCTAATATTTATTGCCCATCCCTAATTGTTCCTGAAAAACTGATGGTGAGCTGCCAATTTGAACTGCCGCAGTGCATTTGGTGGACGTATACCCATAATATAATTCCAGGATTGAAAATATGTTGCTGGAACAGCGCAGCAGGTCAGGCAGCATCCAGGGAACAGGAGAATCGACGTTTCGTGCATAAGCCCTTCTTCAGGAATTCCAGGATGTTGACCCAGCCCTAGTGAAGCAACAGTGAAATATCTCAGTCAGGATGATGAGTGGCATGGATAGGACGTTGAAGGAAAGGTGTGTTCCCAAATATCAGCTTCTCTTGTCCTTCTAGATGGCAGTGGTCAAGGATTTAAAAGGTGCTATCTAAGGAGTTTGGTGAATATGTGCAGTGAATTTTGTAGGTAAAACACACTACTGGTACTGAGCGTCTATGGCAGCAGTGAAGGCTTGTGGATGCAGTGGCAATCAAGTGGGCTGCTTCATCCTGTATCATGTCTAGCTTCTTGAGTGTTGTTAGATCTTCATACTTCCAGACAGGTGGACAGTGTTCCACCGCACTCCAAACTTGTGCCTTGTAGATAGTGGACTGACTTTGCGGAGTCAGGATGTGAATTACCTTCTGTGAGATACCTTGACTTTGACCTTATCTTGGACCCACAGTGTTGATGAGCAACATTCCTGCAAACTGCGCAGTCCCACAGCTGTGGGTAAACCAAGCACACAATCAGTCATCCTCCAATGTATGATTTCTGTTTCCATTTAAACAAACTATGAACAGAACTCGTTAGTGTTCATAGGAAAAAAGAAATCGGAGGAGCATTGATGGTCAGTCCAGTTTAATTCTTGTTAAGTGGCAATCCCACAACATTGATAGTAAAAGAATCCGTGATAGTACTGTTATTGAATTTCAAGTCGGAGGTACGTAAGCATATTAAGTGGATAACGAGGGAATGAGTAGGGACCATTAAGAACCACAGTGGTAAGTTGTGTTTGGATCCAAAGGATGTCGGTCAGGTTCTAAATAAATACTTTGGATCAATATTCACTAGTGAGAGGGATGATATAGGTATAGAAATCAGGAAGAAGGTCTCTGATACAATCAAAAAAATTAGCACAGACAGAAATAAGATTCTGACCAGTCTGGTATGCTTAGAAGTACAAAAATCTCGAGGGCTGTTGTAAATGCATCCCAGGTTGTTGAAAGAGGCAAGGGGCACTTGCAAAAATTTTCAATTCCTCTCTGGCCACAGGAGAGGTGTCAGAGGACTGGAGGATAGCCAATGCAGTACTGTTATTCAAGAAGGGAGTAAGAGATAAACCATGAAACTACAGGCCAGTTAGTCTAACCTTAATGGAGGGACAGAATTAGTTTGCAATTGGAGAGGCAGGGATTAATCAAAAACAATCAACATTGTTTTGTTAAGTGGAGGTCATGTCTGACCAACTTGACTGAATTTTTTGAAGAAGTGACCAAGTATATAGATGATAGCAACACATTTGACATGGTCTACTTGTTCTTCAGCAAGGCATCTGATAATGTCCTACATGGGAGACTGATAGTAAATGTTATGAAGTTGAAGGTGTGTACTGTACCTTTAAGAGAGAGTGAATGCTCTTTTGCATTGAGAGTTTTCAGTGTACTGGAAAATTAAAAATATGTAACATTTAGCTGCGAAATAGATACCTGAGTTGGTTGCTGATTTGACAACAATTCAAATTTATCCAATCAGTTTAAATTATGCCCCAGGTTACTAAAACCCAATAGAATTTGAATTTATTGTTTTTGCCAACCTCGAACCAATCAGATGATCCGATGATGGGAGTATATAAAAAACACACATTTTGGAAGTCAGGGAGAGCAACTGTCATTGACAGAAAGCAACTGCCATTGAGAAAGACTGCCAATCAAAAAACATTCTCTATCAAAGGTACCTTTTTCAAATGAAAAATCTTTGCAGTAAAAGATAGAAGATGATACAGCCAAAAGAAGGAGCACATCAGAGACGACAGCCGCAATGTGGTTTTGAAATTAAGTTGAAGTAATTTTAATACGGGTTTTTATTGGAACAGTATATTGTCATAGGGTTGGAGGCAGATAATAAGCAGTTAAGAGAAAGGGGGGCTTAGAGTTGTTAATATTTGTTGTTTAATGTTCATTTTTAGAGTTAAGGAATAAATTAATATTATTTTTCTTTAAATAGTGGAAGTTGGGAATTCTCTGTCAGTCATACTTTAACAGATTATGAGGCATAGTGAGCTTTTGGGATTCAAAGAAATTTGGTAAAAAGGATTCACAATTGGCTGAGTGGCAAAAAGTAGAGTTTGTTGGTTGAGTGGTCTTTTTCTGACTGCAAGTCTGTATCCAATGCGGGTCCACAGGGGTCATTGCTGTTTGATTTATATAAATAATTTAGATTTGAATGTAGAAGGATTTATTAATCATTTTACAGATGATTCAACAACAGGTTGCCTGATCAGTGGCAAATGGAATTCAATCCGGACAAATGTGAGGTGATGCACTTAAGCAGGACAAACAAGGCAAGGGAATACATAGCATTTAAGAAGCATTTAGATGTACTCTTGCAATGCCTAGGCATACAAGGATATGGTCCAAGTGCTGGAAAATGGGATTACAATAGTTAGATGATGTTTTTAACCAGTGAATACAAGATGGGTGAAGAGCCTTTTTGTGTTGGAGATCTTTATGACTCTATGGATCATTGCCTGGCACTTGTGTGACACAAATGTTACTTGCCACTTATCAGTCCAAGTCTTGATTTTATCCAGGTCTTACTACTTTTGAACAGTATCTGATGAGTAAGCACTGCAACCGCAAGAGCAGTTCAGAGGCTAGGAATACTGCAACGAGTAACTCACCTACTTCTCCCCAAAGCCTGTCCACCATCTACAAGGCACAAGCCAGAAATGTTATGGCATATTTAACACTAGCCACTTCAACAACATTGTCCAGGACAAATCAGAAACTTCTGTGTTCTAAGAAGAAGAACACCAGGTTCTCCCATCTTGTCAGAAAACCTCACCCTGGCACCGGTAAATCTATTCTGCACTATTTCATAGGAGTGTTTTGCTCAGAATTGAAGTCAATATTTCAGCTGGGATCTGAACATCAAGAGGCCTCAGTGGGGGAACCAGCTAATTCATTAATCATAGTGACTATTTAACCTCTGAAACATTGCCTGTCTGGGTTACTGAAAGTCCTCATTCATGCCTTTGTCACCTGTAGCATCAACTATTCCAACATTTACAGTCAGTTTCTCACATTTGACTCTTTGTTATGTTATAGTCATCCAAAAATCTGCTGCTTGTTTTAAAAATCACCCCAAGTCATATTCTCCAATCACTTTGTGCTCATTGATTTATACCGGCTCCTGGTCAAGCAACATTGTAATTACAAAATTCTTATTCTTTGTTCAGATAAATCCATGGCTTTGCCCCTTCCTATCCCCGTATACGCCTCTAATCCCAGAACCTTTTGAGATATGGGTGTCTATTTAACTCAGATTCTAAGTATTTTTTAATTTTTCCATACCTTCAGTTTCTGGGGCCCTAACTGAGGGAAATCCCTTCTTGCACTTCTCTACATCTCAACCTCATTTTCTTCATTTAAAAAGCTCGGTCTCTTTGAGAAACCTTTTGGTCATCTGACCTAATATTGCTTTATGTCTCTATAAAGATATTGGTTTATAATGCTACTGTGACGTATCTTGGGAATTTTATTATTCTAAATATGCTGGACAAATGCAAGTTTTGTATTAGACAGCTATGAGTGATTAGCTGGTCTGTGCTCCTCATACACTGACATAGTAAGTGCCTGAAATAACAGAACAGAGGCAGTACCCTGTCACCAAGTCACCCTTAATTTACACGGCGTGGAGATGCCAGTGTTGGACCAAGGTGAACAAAGTTAAAAATCACACAACACCAAGTTTTGACAAATATACCTGTTGGAATATAACCTGGTGTTGTGTGATTTTTAACTTAATTTACAAATGCATAATACTTGACACTTGTCTAGTTTCCTCAGAACCAGCTTTCAGAGGTACAGGATGTCTGACATTCCTGGTTATGTCTGTTAGCCATGGCTCTCTGATTAGACCAGGTTAACAGCCCCAATCAGAGAACTCAGTCTATGCAGTCCATCTGGCTGACCTCATTACAATCACTGCAGCGCCATTACATACATCACTTAAACAAGTAATTTCACTCATTGAGACAGGAAAAAAATTAAGTAGCACCAACCTGCTGCTGCCTAAGTGACTTAAGTTATTTGAAAATCATTGGGAATCAAAGTGGTTCAAATATTATTTTTTGAAAATAGATAGTTGGGAATGTAATAGGCATTTTTGGCATCTCAGGTCAGGCAGCATCCAGGGAACAGGAGATTCGATGTTTCGGGCACAGGCCCTTCTTCAGGAATGAGCAGAGAGTGTTCAGCAGGAGAAGATAAAAGGTAGGGAGGAGGGACTTGGAGGAGGGGCGTTGGAAATGTGATAGGTGGAAAGAGGTCAAGGAGGAAAGGTGGTAATATATTGAAGTGACGTTTGTGGGAAGGGGTTGGTCTTGCACAAGGTGACTTACTTGCCGATTTACTTCCTCCAACCTCAGTATCCAAGGCCTCAGGCACACCTTCCAGGTGAAGCAGCAGCTTACCTGCACTTCTCTCAACTCATTTATTTCATTCACTGCTCAGAATGTGGTCTCCTGTATATCGGGGGAGATGAAACACAGATTTGATGACCGCTTTGCTGAACACCTACACTCTGTCTGTAAAACATGACCCAGAGTTTCCCACTGCCTCCACTTCAACACACCACTGTGTTCCTACACCAACATTTCTGTCCCAGATCTGTTGCAGTGTTCCTTAACGCAAGTTCAAAGAACAACACTTCATTTTCCACTTGGGGATTCTGTTTCTTCTCTGCTCATTCCTGAAGAAGGGCCTGTGCCCGAAACGTCGAATCTCCTGTTCCCTGGATGCTGCCTGACCTGCTGTGCTGTTCCAGCAATAAAGTTTCAACTTTGATCTCCAGCATCTGCAGACCTCACTTTCTCCATTTTTGGCATCTCAAAGAGATAGGCAGAATCTAATAGGTATCTGAAGGTCATGGGCTATGGCAAGAAATGTGGAACAATTAAAAATTCTCCAAGGCCTATCTGGACATTGTGAACAACTGGTTGCATCTTCTAAGTAAGTCCCAGGTGTCAAGGTGAGATTCTCTCTAGAAAGCGGAGAGCTGACTACTAAAGGGGATTATTAATTATTAACAACCTATTAAATGCATACTGTCTCATTAATAAGCAACTCCCAATTGTATCACATGCAAAAAACACAGTAGACACTGAAAATCTGCAATAAGCAGCTAGTGACTTAGGCTGACCGCTAACTGCGAAGAGTCGCCATGTTCCTCAGGATGCAATCCATGATACCAAGCAATCGTACCCCCTCCTCCAGTGATATTCACGTGCCATAATCATCAAACCTTCAGAAGCCTCATGGTATGTCTTGAATAAACTTGCAGGTCACTTAGGAAATTGAGACCATTTTCAGGAACCCATCAAGTAGGGCTGAAAGGATACTATGAACATAGGGACAGGCATCCAGCTCATGGATGGGACCAGGCTGCCTCTCAAAGCTGCTTGCTTGTTCTTGTACACCTCGAGTACTTAGTGTTTTCCTGCATATTTGCAACATCCATGTCATGCCTTGCCTGTTAGCGTATTGGCACTTCAGACAGATCAAAAAGGCTAACAGATTAACCAAAGGTTAATTTTTAAATCCTGCAGACACCAGGACAATCCTGAAGAGTGGACAACCTAATTGAAGATGTTGCTGAAAGTTGGCTGGGATCCCAGGGCAAAAGGTTCTGTAGTTAAAGCCTGTAAATCAGCACAAAATGGGGGATAAATTACAGGGCAGTGTCTCTCATTTACAATCCACTGTCAGAACAATCCTTCCACAGAACTCCTTCAATAGTTCTGTCAATCTAAATTGATGTCAAAAAAAAACAATATTTGACAGGAAAACAACTAGAATAAAGTATTTCAAAGGAACAAGTTTAGCCAGTTGTCAGTTTTAACCATATAGGTGTAGCTTATATCTGACAGAGAAAACACTACCATCCAATTGGCAACTTCTTACATTCCTAATATCTAAAAGCCTCTTGTGCCTCTCAGTACCATTTGTGAAGAAGAGTCAAACTGGTCTCAAAATGTTAACTTTGATTCTCTCTCCACAAATATGGCAGACCTGTTGAGCTTCCAACAATCTTGTGTTTGTTTCAGGGTTCCAGTGTTGGCAGCATTTTGCTTTTATATCACTTATCCATGTCCCATATAGCTAGCAGCCACATGGCTATTCCATTTGATGTTCTTTATTGATTATTTGTGACTGCCAAGCTAAATAGTCTAATACAGATTGCTTGTATTTGACATTTCAGCAAACACCATTTAATTATCATGCATATGTAGTTTGGAAGGGAAATAAATAGAAAAATAACACATTTTTATCACGTTATATAGTATTGGTTTTTTGTAGAGAGTGCAGAGATCAGTAACAAAATCCCGAGTGTTCAAGGGAGAAAATGGAAGGCTGACATTTGGGGGGTGGGAAATCAAATATCACTTCAAAAACAGGTTATACGATCATAATTTTCATGTGGCACAATGGAACAGATGCATTTTGATTTCACACTTCTCACATGGCTAGTAATGTGAGCTGCTCTGAGTGCTTTGATAGGCAGAAAATTACCTTACAACAGTCAGGATTCCAAGAGTATAGGAAGATTGTCCACCCAGTCCCTTTGAGACTGTACTATTATTCAATTAGCTGACCTGTATACTAACTTAATATAACTGCCTTTGGTCTGCAGCTCTTAATACATTTTCCTAAAAATAATCTATGTCAGTTCTGAAATTTTCAACTGACCTTCAACTTCAGATGTTTCATGGTTTTGTAGCCCGGTGGGGGCAGGAACACTATTGTTTGAATGAAAGAATACATCTTGACGTTACCTCTGAATGGCCCAACTCTAATTTTATAGCTTAAAAACAGAAAATGCTGAAAATATTCAGCATGTCTGGCAGAACTTCTGTAGAGAAGAAGAGTTAACATGTCACTTTAATGATGCTTTTTCAGAACAAGCTAATTTTATGCCCTGTTGTTTGGACTCCCCACGAACTTTCTCTTTATCCACCGTATGAACTCCTCCTAATTACCTTAAACACTTCAATTCTACTACTCCTTAATTATCTAATTGCCTTGTCTATGAAATCAGTCCTCGTAATTTAGTTCTTTTAACCTTAGAAATGTAATGATTTTGCTAAATACAGAATTATTGGTGCAGCAGTATTATTACATTGCTGACAGAAAATGCTGCTATTTAACTATGAAGTTAAGTTCTTTGACGTTTGGAATAAGTGAGGAGAAAGTGAGGTCTGCAGATGCTGGAGATCAAAGTTGAAACTTTATTGCTGGAACAGCACAGCAGGTCAGGCAGCATCCAGGGAACAGGAGATTCGACGTTTCGGGCACAGGCCCTTCTTCAGGCCACTTTGGCCTTTGGAATAAGTGGCCAAGTGGAGAATATCCATGCAGTCAATAGGAATAGAACCATCTGAAGAAAGGTAGTGTAGAGGTAAATAGATGACTGTCCTGAATTTCCAATCTGGACAGACTTAGAAAATGGCTGCATTTGCTGACACCAAGAAGCATGCGCAGTATGCTCTAGGAAGTCACTTGTGCATGTGCTAGTGAAGAATACTTACTGAAAAATGTCCATATGCGCACTATTACTGGGTTGACTGCCAATATGAAAAATGGTGTTCCTATTACATCTGGTAATAAAGAGTTCAGCGATGGACAGCGATGTGCGTCAAGTGACAACAAGCAATTATCACTATCAATTTGGACTTATTGTTAACCTCCCTCTCAATCCGAAGAATAAAAATGTCATAATTTCAGAAATTTAATACATGGTATTGTTATGGCAATATTTCAGTCATCGCCTTTGCCAATGAAAATACTGAAATTTTACTGACAATTTCTCTTTAGTAATCATATGACTTTGGAAACTTGATGCTCAATTGAGTTCATAATTGAGGAATTTAAGAACTGGACGTTCTCATCATCTCAAAGACAATTTTTCACTTAAATCATTTAGAAAATGTTGATTTTGTTTGATTAGGAATCAAAAATGTTATGCATTCATTTACAAGTAATCATGTGCTTCAAGCTGCTTATAAAGGTTTGCCAAATTACATCATTCTGTAAAGACTGCTTAGAATTTGACAAAGGTTAGTGGGGGAGCACTTTGGGACCAGTGATCATAATTATCTAAGTTTTAAAATTGTTATGGAAAAGTATAGTTCTCGTATAAAAGTTAAAGTTCTTAATTGGAGTATAGCAAATTTTGATGGTAAGAGAGTAGAACTGTCAAAAATTGATTGGAGTTGACTGTTCACTGGAAAAGGGCAACTGGCAAGTGGGAGGCTTTCAACAGTGAGATAACGAGAGTTCAAAACATTACATTTCTATTAGAGTGATGGGTAAGGCTGGTAAGAGTGGGGAACAATGGATGAAAAAAGATACTGAGGTTCTGGTCAAGAATAAGAAGGAATCATACTAGGTATAGACAACTGGGATCAATTGAATCTCTTGAAGAGTATAATGAAAAGACGAGTCCAATGTTAGCTGTTGTCTTGTTTCCTTTGTTATGGCAATGAATGTTTATTATTGTTCAGTTACTTTGCATTGGGTAATATTGAGCTTGAGGGAGATTGAGAGAGAGACAGACATATATAAGTATTGTCATCCAATTCTTGTCCACAGATCCATTTTCCACCATCTCCCATGCTGCTCCCAGAAGCAGCTATTGATAAAAGTGGATTTGCATATTCCCAAATTAAATACCTTTACTCTGCAGACAGCCTTTCATCTCAAAGTGTTAACAATCAGAAAAGTATCAATCAACTGAGAAATACATTGGATTTGAGTCTCAATGTTCTTTTATAATTATGTTAATTTTGGCCCAGTCTGCCATTTGTTTCCTGAAGGGTTCATGATAAGTTTGTTCAACCTAGCCAGGTGATCTTTGCAGCCATTTTGCAACTCTTTCTTCAGTCCATGGAAGTGCCAGGTATTAAAGTCAAATGATGAAAATTGGTAGTCCATTTTTAACATGATTGTAACAGTAGGATTCATCAAAGAACCATAACGGCACTGGAGAGACAGAATCTATCTGGTTAATTTAGAACAGAGGGTGAGTCCTAATATGATAATGAATGACATAATCCATGATGCCTGCTGGTGATAGCTGGAGCTAGGACTGAGCCTGCAGCGTGTTAAGAATGATCTCTCCCACCCAGTTACGTATATACTGTAATACAGTTGATAAACATTGTTGTTCACGGGTATGAGGACAGACCTTGCTTCCATCTATAATCTCAGAATGGTTTCACTATAGTTAAGACAACTGTGATATGGACGGAATTCAATTGAGAGAAATACAAACAGTGAGTTGTAAGAAAAATGAACACATATTTCAGAGGCAAAAATATACTCAACAAATCTGGAGAAGGGAAAATCAGAAATGTAGCTGACATCATAAGGTTAGAGGAGTAGCAGTAGAGTTTAAACAAGGTGGGATGATGTGATTTAAAGGAGGTGGTGGCTAGTACTGAAGACAAAGAAACGACTTAGAATGGAAAATGAAGATGGGGGAAACGACAGCAAACTTTTTATTGACCGACACCTATGGAACTTGGAGTGTGCAGGTTGATCAAATATTCCAGTTGATGAAGACGTCCATATAATCAATGTAGAAACACACATTAATTCATAGAAACTTGATATAGAGAGAGTATACACATCACTGTTATATATTTTTTATAGCATAAATCACTTATGCTGGAGTGGCACAGTGGCTCAGTGGTTAGCACTGTTGCCTCACAGCACCAGGGTCCCAGCTTCGATTCCAGCCTTGAGTGACTGTCTGTGTGGAGTTTGCACATTCTCCCAGTCTCTGCGTGGGTTTCCTCCGGGTGCTCTGATTTCCTCCCACAGTCCAAAGATGTGGCAGCTTAGGTGAATTGGCCATGCTAAATTGCCCATAGTGCTAGGTGCATTAGTCAGAGGGAAATGGGTCTGGATAGGTTACTCTTCGGAGGGTCGGTGTGGACTGGTTAGACCGAAGGGCCTGTTTCCGCACTGTAGGGAATCTAATTAATCTAATCTAATCTAAATAATAATGCAACTTTGCATTGAATAAAACTTACCAGCCGACAGCCTTTTCAATTGCACCTTCGATTGATGATTGGACATCATGGAGATCATGATAATACAGTAAATTTCAAGGTATTTGAGGTACATAATGTTTGCTGGTTTCTCAAAAATGCCAATTCATAAGGTGCTGATTAAAACAAAGTTTGCTGAATAAGGGTAACTGAATGGGTGATCTAAATTTTGGAAACGAAAAAAAACTCAATGATCTTACATTTACTACTGGATAGTAGAAATTGTTAATGAAAGGAAACCAAAAATTATCTTTGACGGCAAGCAGGTTCTGGAATACTGAGTATTTTGGTACAGAAGAATGAGGTCCTCTAGTCCTTCATTTAGTCTAACCAAATGTAGTGATGGATGCTAAAAACATCTGAGAGTTGTGTGTACTCTAATCTGCATACCGAGTGTCTAAGAAATCAAACCTGGGACTGTACTAGGACCACTGATAGTGCTGTGGATAAAAAGGAGAACCGATGGATGTACTGAATCTGGATTTCCAGAAAGTATTTCATTAAGTGACACATCAAAGATTATTGCAGAGAACAAAAGCTCACAGTGTAAAGCAGTGGTTCCCAACCTTTGTACTATCAAGACCAACTTCAATAATACAAACAATTCCACAGTACACCCACTTTTTCTGAACTGTTTGTTCATAAACATCATTTTTACTTGCATGTATAATGGTTATGGCTTTACTAGAAAGGTTTGCAACATAGTGCAAAATACACCATCTTTGACTTTGAACACAGTCACATTCACAATATCTGTTCAACTCAACAGTTATGCTTTTTATGCTTCAGGTTCAAAGGTTTCATCAATAGAAGTAGCAGAGGAATCGCTTCTTTTGACAAGGAATGTATCATTTCTTCTTAAAATCTATTCTAAGACTTAGATCAGGGCTTAATTACAAGAAATTCTAAATACATTCCCCTTAAAATCAATGCTAACATGTCCAGCAGGTGAGTTTGAGTCATCCAACAATTGTGAATGTCCTTATTTTTTTAAGAATCGATTCCCTACAGTGTGGAAACAGGCCCTTCGGCCCAACAAGTCCACACCGACCCTCCGAAGAGTAACCCACCCAGACCCATTTCCCTCTGACTAATGCATCTAACACTATGGGCAATTTTAACATGGCCAATTCACCTGATTTGCAAATCTTTGGACTGTGAGAGGAAACCGGAGCACCCGGAGGAAACCCACGCAGAGAATGTGCAAATCCCACACAGACAGTCGCCTGCGGCTGGAATCGAACCTGGACCCTGGTACTTATTGCGCATGCTGTACAGTTTCTTCTCATCCCAGACATGAGAATAAATCATTGTGCATGCTTGGATGGAATGCTTGGGCCTGCAGATGTGTAAATAAGCTGCACAATGAGTAATTTCTCATCTTGCATGCATGCGCTGTCTCAAATGCCCACACCTGTGCAAAGTGCTACGTTCCTGTGCTTGCGTGGTATTGGAACCCTATACAAAGCAGTGCTTCTTCCTGCGAATTTCATGGCACACTTCTCACCATACTGCGGCGCACACAGTGGCTGAAAGCCTCGGGTGTAGAATATAACATATTGACATGGACAGAGGATTGGATGGCTAACAAGAAGCCCTGTGTCGGAATAATTCGGACTATTTCAGGTTCGCAAGATGTGGCAAGTGATGTGACAAAAGGATCGGTGCTGGATCCTCATGTGTTTACAATTTAGATAAATGGCATGAATGAAGGAATGGATGGTATCTGTGCTACATTTGCCGATGACATAAAACTAAATGTTAAACTAAGTTGTAAAGAGGACGTAAGAATGATACAGAGGGCTGCAGATATGTTATGTGATTGGGGAAAAAGATATGGCAAATGGAGCATAATGTGTGAATATGTAAAATTTGGCAAGAAGAATAAAGATATTTTAATAGAGAGAGATTGCAGAGACCTGAGATGCAGAGAAATCAGTGTGTCCTGGAGTATATATCACAAAAAAATTATTATGCAGACATTTTTACAGTCAAAAGCTGATAGAAAAAGTTATCATTTATTTTCAGGAGAGTTGAATGCAAAAATCATGCATCAATTGTACAAAAGAGTGGTGAAACCACATCTGGAGGTCAGAATCGGTACCTCATTTAAGGATGCATTTAAATGCATTGGAAGCAGTTCAGAGAGTTTAGCAGGCTAATACCTGGAAGGAGAGGATTGCCTTATGAGGCAAGGGTGGACAGGCGAGGCTCTACTGGAGTACTGAAGTGGAATATCCACTTCAGTTTAGGGGAGGAAAAGAAAGCATTTTGATTTTAACATACAAACTCCTAGAGGTTTTGATCGATTTAAGAGTGGACAAATCCCAAGTCCTGATGAGTTGTATCTCAGGCTGCTGTGGGAGACAAGGGAGGAAATTACTGAGACCTTGATCCCAATTATTGAATTATCTCTGGGCACAGGGGAGGTACTAGTGGGCTGCAGGACAGCTAATAAGGTTCCATTTTACAAGAAGGGTGGTAATGACAGGCCAGGTAACTAAAAAGATTATTGAGTGTAACATTAGCAATTAGGGAATTATTGGAGAAAATAATGAAACAAAAAATTAATCTCAATTTGGAGAAGTGAGTTTTGATCAAGGATAGGTCAGCTTGGCTTTGTCAGAGGAAGGTCACTAATCTAGTAGAACTTTTCAAGGAGGTGACCAAGCATATGGATGAGGATTAGGAGGTGCTGCGGTTAATATAAATTTCAGAAAGGCCTTTCACAATGTCCCACATGGGAAGCTGATAGAGATGCAAAACCTCAGAAACCACAGTAACTTGACAAGTTGGATGCAAAATTGGCTTCATGTTGGAGACAGAGGGTGGTTGCAGAAGGTCTTCATGTAAGTAGAAGTAGGGGACCAGTGCTGGGTCCCCTATTTTCTCTGATGTAAATAGATAATAGAGATGAGAAATGGAGGGAAGATGGGGGATGTTGAGAAGTAAGCTTATGGATGATACAAAGATTGGGCAGTGAGGAGGAGGAAGGGCTTAGGCTACAGGAGGATATAAACGAATGGGTAGGTCAGTAGCAGATGGAAATTAACCGTGATAAATGTAACGTGATGCATTTTGGAAGAAGTAACAAGATAAGAGCATACTCAATGAATGGCAGGATACTAGAAAACTCAGAGGAGCAGAGGGATCTTGAGATTGTTAGAACTTTCACTGATTTTTTATTATTTTAATTTTATTCTTTTATCAATTTTAGTTTGGATCTGTGAACTATTTGTTTGTTCTGTTCTATTCCTTTTACGACATGCTGTCATAGTTCACAACTCAACTACTTTTGTTTGTTTATTAGGCCTGGTCTAGAGGTTAACTGCGGGCTGATTCTTAAATAGAAGGGATCCTACAGGCACAGCAACCAAGGAAGAACACAGCATTATGTTTACTGTGTACAGATAGAAGAAATTGTCTATTATCAAGGTCAGTACCTAGGAATTTGTTTCTGCAACTCTGGAAGATACCCTCTGACCAAGAAGATGGTAGATGTTAAATGGTAATTCAGTCCACAGGAAAAGACAGACAGCTTATCAGGACAGGTCCTAGTTGAAGTAGGTTTTTTGAACTATTTTCTCAGGAGTGGTGAGTTCAGGTGTCACAGCATGAATACTTGAAAGCTCTCTGCCTAATCTCTCTCTTCAGCTTATGGAAGCCCAAAGAGAAAAAGTTAAGAAAGAAATATTACGACTTGAACCTATGTGAATTGAGAAGGTGACTCAAATTGGCATTTCCAGAAAAGCAGCCAAAGAGTCCACATTTATGCCTGTGAAATAATATGTCCTGAAATCCAGCCAGTATTGTTATTCCTTTTATAGGAAGGAGACCAGAATTGCACACCATATTCTAAAAGTGGTCTAACCAATGTCTTGTCTAGCCACAACATGACCTCCCAACTCATATACTCAATACTCTGACCAATAAAGGAAAGCATACCAAGCGCCTTCTTCACTATCCTATCTACCTGCGACTCCACTTTCAAGGAGCTATGAACCTGCACTCCAAGGTCTCTTTGTTCAGCAACATTCCTTAGGACCTTACCATTAAGTGTATAAATCCTACTAAGATTTGCTTTCCCAAAATGCAGCACCTTGCATTTATCTGAATTAAACTCCATCTGCCACTTCTCAGTCCATAGGCCCATCTACCCACTTCACTGTCCACTACACCTCCAATTTTGGTGTCATCTGCAAATTTACTAACTGTACCTCTTATGCTCGCATCCAAATCATTTATGCAAATACTAAAAAGTAGATGGCTCAGCACCGATCCTTGTGGCACTCCACTGGTCACAGGCCTCCAGTCTGAAAAACAACCCTCCACCACCACCCTCTGTCTTCTATCTTTGAGCCAGTTCTGTATCCAAATGACTAGTTCTCTCTGTATTCCATGAGATCTAACCTTGCTAATCAGTCTCCCATGGAGAACCTTGTTGAAAGCTTTACTGAAGTCCATATAGATCATATCTACTGCTCTGCCCTCAATCTTCTTTGTTACTACTTCAAAAAACTCAATCAAGTTTGTGAGACATAACTTCCCACGCACAAATCGTAAAGATGTTGTGAAACTTGAAAGGGTTCAGAAAAGATTTATAAGGATGTTGCCAGGGTTGGCTATAGGGAGAGGTTGAACAGGCTGGGGCTGTTTTCCCTGGAGTGTCGGAGGCTGAAGGGTGACAGTATAGAGGTTTACAAAATTATGAGGGGCATGGATAGGATAAATAGACAAAGTCTGGGTTGGGGAGTCCAGAACTAGAGGGCATAGGGTGAGAGGGGAAAGATATAAAAAAGACCTAAGGGGCAACTTTTTCACACTTAGGGTGGTATGTGTATGGAATGAGCTGCCAGAGGATGTGGTGGAGGCTGATACAGTTGCAACATTTAAGAGGCATTTGGATGGGTATATGAATAGGAAGGGTTTGGAGGGATATGGGCTGGGTGCTGGCGGGTGGGACTAGATTGGGTTGTGATATCTGGTCGGCATGGACAGGTTGGACCGAAGGGTCTGTTCATGCTGTACATCTCTATGACTCTATGACTATGTTCATTTGTCTGTCTTTTGTGTGAATGGGAGCTGGAAACAAATGTTTCAAGTTTAAAGCATAGACATTAATAAGATTACCTTTTGTTTCATTTTCCTCTGTTACAATGCAGACATATTTAATATATATTAAGATTAAAAACTGGAATTATCAACAAAGTCTGGGACTAGTTATCCAAAAGTCTGGTTACGAATTATTGGAAATAACTATTGAGGTCTTCAAATTTGAATTTTACTGTGTTGCAAAATCAGAGGTATAAAGGCCAGTTTTGGTTGGGCTGTCTGATCTGTGTCATAACAGGTGCTTATCCAAGAATCCATGAGGGTGACAGGACAGGTTATTAGCGTAGTAAGAAGACATACAGGAAGCTTGTCTTCAACAGTCAAAGCAATGATTACAAGAGCACAGAGGGTATGTTGGCGTTTATAGAACTTTGGTTAGGCCATGGCTGGAGTATTGTGTGCAATTCTGGTCTCTATACTATACAAAGGATTTGATTGAACAGAAGGAGATGCAAAAAGATTTACCAGGATATTGCTTGAGAGGGAGCAATTCAGCTACAATGAGAGTCTGAATAAGCTTGGGTTGTTTTCTTTGGAGCAGAGAAGGGACCTATGTAAAAGATTATGAGGTGCACGGCCAGTGTGATGATGCTGCTCCTTTAACAAGGTTGAAAAATGAGGAGATGTGTACCTCAAGAAGGACTATTGCCAGAAAAGGTATGAGTAACGGGAATTCATGGTGAGCTAAGAAGCACCCAGTAGAGTGTGGTAAAAGTGTCCAGTGAAGAATGGAGAAGTCTCAATCGGACTACTAGAAAAACTGTCAGCTCTATCGATATTGCTGGTTCACAGGTAGGAGTGCTGTCAACTGTGGTTGAAAAGCCACTCTAAACTCAGGCAACTTAACTATTGCAGGACACATATCCTGAGATTTTTCCCGACTGTGTGGTAGTCCAAAAGTGATCAGTTGAAAAAGGAAGATCAAAGAGTATAAATAAGAAAGCTGAAGTGGAATTAGCAGACAGATGACAAAGCAGACATCTTTAGCTCAGATAAATTAACTGAGTTAAAACAGAAAGGTGAAGATTTAAAGTGATCGTATCAAAAAAGCATACACAGAAAAATAATCTAAATGTATCTTTACATAGAACATTACAGTGCCCTCGATGTTGCGCTGACCTGTGGACAATCTGAACCCTACTTGTCCTACACTATTCCATTATCATCCATATGTTTATCCAAAGACCATTTAAATGCCCACAAAGTTGGCGAGTCTACTACTGTTGCAGTTAGGGCATTCCTCAGCCCTACTACTCTCTGAGTAAAGAAACTACCTCTGACATCTGTCTATATCTATCACCCCTCAATTTAAAGCTATGTCCCCTCGTGCTAGCCATCGCTATCTGAGGAAAAAGGCTCTCACTGTCCACCTTATCTAACCCTCTGATTATCTTATATGTCTCAATTAAGTCACCTCTCAACCTTCTTCACTCTAACAAAAACAGCCTCAAGTCCCTCAGCCTTTCCTCATAAGACCTTCCCTCCATACCAGCTAATATCCTAGTAAATCGCCTCTGCACCCTTTTCAAAGCTTCCAAATTCTTCCCTTTTTTTTTTTAAGACTCCCTACAGTGTGGAAACAGGCCATTTGACATAAGACAATAGGTGCAGGAGTAGGCCATTCTGCCCTTCAAGCCTGCACCACCATTCAATATGATCATGGCTGATCATCCTTAATCAGTATCCTGTTCCTGCCTTATCTCCATAACCCTTGATTCCACTATCCTTGAGAGCTCTATCCAACTCTTTCTTAAATGAATCCAGAGACTGGGCCTCCACTGCCCTCTGGGGTAGAGCATTCCACACAGCCACCACTCTCTTTGGCCCAACAAGTGCACACCGAACCTCTAAAGAGTAACCCACCCAGACCCATTTCCCTCTGACTAAAGCACCTAACACTATGGGCAATTTAGCATGGCCAATTCACCTCACCTGCACATCTTTTGGAATGTGGGAGGAAACCGGAGCACCCAGAGGAAACCCACGTGCAAACTCCACAGAGAGAGTCGCCAGAGGCTGGAATCTGAACCGGGTTCCTGACGCTGTGAGATTGAACCACTGTGCCGCCCTATAATGCAGTGACCAGAACTGTACGCAATACTCCAAGTGTGACCACACCACAATCTTGTACTGCTGCAACATGACCTCATGGCTCTGAAACTCAATCCCTCTACCAATTAAAGCTAACACACCATATGCCTTCTTAACAACTATATCAACCTGGGTGGCAACTTCCAGGGATCTATGTACATAGATACAGAGATCTCTCTGCTCATCTACACTGCCAAAAATCTTACCATTAGCCCAGTACTCTTTATTCCTGTTGTTCCTTCCAAAGTGAATCACCTCACACTTTTGCATATTAAAATCCATCTGCCATCTCTCAGCCTACCTCTGCAGTCCCTCTGTAAACTGCAACATCCTTCGGCATTGTCCACAACTCCACCGACCTTAGTATCATCTGCAAGTTTACTAACCCACCCTCCTATACCCTCCTTCAACTGCCCTAATAACCATTCTTACTATTCTAAATTCCGAAAGAGACTATTGAAAAATAAAGAATTTTTTAAAATAGTCACCTTACCAATATGGCACACAGAACCTCTTTTTTTGGTTAGTGGAGGAGGATGGGTGGGAGACGCTACCTCAGTAATGTTTCAGGTAACACAACCGTCCAAATATATGACTTCAGCAGTCCCGCATCCACTCCTGGTCAGCATGCGCTCTGCCTATTCACGAGATAAGTTTTTAAAGCTGCCATTTACCTTCCCGGCAGCCCCTCTCCCTCTCACCTTGCTGCTCCCAAAAAAATGGAGGCTTGACTCTCGAGGCAACTTCCTTTTAAGTGGGAAATTTACCTCCCAACTCCTCTCTCTTTGAACGTTCTGAACAATGATGTCTTAATGAGGAAAGGAAGACAATCACATATTCAGGCAGATGAGAAATGGGCAGAAGTTCATTAAGTCGTGTTGCCAGTGGGTTATAGAATGGAGGTGTTGCAAGTGGCACATGAGCTAGAGGGTCATTTAGGGGTTAAAAAAAACCCCAAGCTAAAACACAAAACATTTTTACTGGCCTGTACTGCACAACGATGTAGCTGAATTTTGCCAGACCCGCACCTTTAATACCTATTCCTGTATTTGAGGAATCTTTTAAAAGAGTCTTAATTCATTACGTAGGACTCCTATCTAAAACAAAAAGTGGGAATCCGTATTTGTTAACAATAATGGACCTGTCCACTAGATTTCCAGATGCCATTCCATTACACAGTATTACAACTAAAAGGATCGTAGAGGAGTTACTCAAATCTTTCACTAGATATGCTGTATACCCATAGAGATACAATCAGATGTTAAGGACCATGTTGAGGGCTTCAAGTCAAGACTATCAAGATGACTGGGATAAGGGAATTCATTTTGTACTTTGTGCAATCAGAGGTGCACCAAATGAATCAACCCAATTAAGTAAATTTGAGTTAATTTTTTGGCATGACGTGAGAGGACCACTAAAAATGATTAAGGAGAAATTGGTAAGTCAGAATTCTGAGACCACATATTTGGACTATATGTTCAATGTTAGAGAACGATTTAATAGAACAGGGGAGTTGGCTAGACAGCACTTAAAAGTATCACAGCATACAATGAAACAGGAAGCAAGAAAGATATCAAAAACCCACAATTTCACTATCAAGAGATAAGGTGTTAGCATTACCTCCAGTGATAGGTGAACCTTTAAAAGCAAGGTTTAGTGGACCTAATCAAATCGAAAGGAAATTGAGTGCGGTGAACTATTTGATAAGGACCCTAGACAGAAAGAAACCTCACAAAGTGTATCATGTGAATATGCTCAAAAGGTATCCTGTCAGGGAAGGAAAACAAAAGGAGACTGTTGTTGGTTACAACATAGAGTGAATAACCAAGTACAGAGAATTCTGAAATTGAATATTCCTCAAACTAAATTGGAAAATTTGAAAGTTGTCAAAAATTGGGACAAATTATTGAGTTACCTTCCAGCGAAAAATCGAAATGACCAAAAAAAGGGTTATTACTATCACATGGGGTGATATGTAAAAGTAATTCAAGAAAGGGAATAGGGAAATCCCTGGAGTTTGGTGAGCAGTGGTGTTCTGCAGTGATCTGTTCTTGGGCCTCTGCTCTTTGTAGTTTTTATAAATGACTGGATGAAGAAGTGGAAGGGTGGGTTAGTAAGTTTGCCGATGACACAAAGTTTGGTGGTGTTGTAGATAGTGTCGAGGGCTGTTGCAGGCTACAAGGCATTGGTAGGATGCAGAGCTGGGCTGAGAAGTGGCACATGGAGGTCAACCTGGATAAATGTGAAGTGATTCATTTTGGAAGGTCAAATTTGAATGCTGAATACAGGGTTAAATACAAGATTCTTGGCAGTGTGGAGGAACAGCGGGATCATGTGCATAAATCCCTCAAAGCTGCCACCCAAGTTGATAGGGATGTTAAGAAAGCGTATGGTGTTTTGGCTTTCATTAACAGGGGAATTGAGTTTAAGAGCCCCGAGGTTTTGTTACAACTCTTTAAAACCCTGGTTAGACCACACTTGGAATATTGTGTCCGGCTCTGGTCGCCTCATTGTAGAAAGGATGTAGGTGCTTTAGAGGGGGTGCAGAGGAGATTTACTAGGATGCTGCCTGGACTGGAGGGCTTGTCTTATGAAGAGAGGTTGAGTGAGCTGGAGCTTTTCACACTGGAGAGAAAGAAGAGAGTTGACTTGATAGAGATGTACCAGGTAATGAGAGGCATAGATCGAGTAGAAAGCCACTGACTTTTCCCCAGGGCAAAAATGGCTGTCATGAAGGGTCATAATTTTAAGATGATTGGAGGAAGGTATAACTACATACTATGTTAACATAGTAGCTTTCTGTTCTGTATTAATAAGATTTCTGTATTTTTCAGTGTTTTATAACTACAAAACCAGTATTTTTAAATCCTGTGTAAGTTCATTATCAGTATAGTTCAGTCCTGTGTAAGTACAGTGTAAAAGTATACTTCAGTCCTGTCTTAGTTTGAATCTGTCTTGTTCAGTCCTATGTATGTTGTGACAGTATATTTCAATCTTATGTTAGCAGTACACCTGTATTCTACAGTACTGATATTGTCCAATCTCAGTTTGTACAGTATTAATACTGTACTGTTGTGTGTTAGTAACATCAGTATGGTTCATTTCTGTTTGATTAGTGTTCCTGAATTGTTCAGTCCTTTGCAACATATTATCAGGATTATTCTGTACTATGTAGCTCCAATGTCAATATTGTTCTGTCCTGCATTAAGAGTGTCAATGTTATTCTGGAATTCAGTAAGAGTCTTTCTGTATTGCACAATATTGTGTTGCTAAAATGTCAGTCTTGTTCAGTCCTGTGTTCACAGTATAATTGTTATTTTGTCTTTTTTTATTTACAATGTCAGCACTGTTCAGTTAATAATGTTTCATTATTGTTTAGTCCTGTGTAAACCCAATATCAGTATTACTCAATACAGTGTTTCTGCGGTGATCAGTCTTGTGAATGTATCAATGTTGTTCAGTCTGCTATTAATAATGATTCTAAGTTTTTCAATCCTGTGTAAGCATCATGTCAGTGCTGTGCACCTACAGTGTCAGTATTATCCAGTCATGTGCTACAGTGTCAGTATTGTTCAATCCAGTATTAACACGGTGCCAATAGTGTTCTGTTCTGTGTTAGGAGTAACTGTATTGTCACTATTGTTTAGCCTTGTGTAATATAAATAATGTCAGTATTTTTCAGCCCTGTTATTGTAACGGTTCTCTTTTGTTCAATTCTCTATATACAGTATCAATACTTTTCAATTCTGTTAGCAATGTTCTTCTATTGTTCAGTCCTGTGTAAGTGCAGTATCAGTATTATTCAGTCCTGATGTTGAAGTTATTCAGGACATTGGTAAGGTCTCTTGTGGAATACTGTGTGCAGTTCTAGTCAGGTTGTTATAGGAAGGATATTATTAAACTGGAGAGGGTTCAGAAAAGATTTACCAGGATGTTGCCAGGAATGAAGAGCTTGAAATATAATAATAAACTGGAAAGATTGGAACATTTTTTACTGAAGCGTAGGAGATTAAGGGGTGACTTTATTCAGGTTTATAAAGTCATGAGGGGCATAGATAAGAAGAATAATAAGGGTCTTCTCCCTAGGTAGATCTTCTACAACCTCTTCTGTCAGGCAGAAGATACAGAATCCTGAACACACGTACCAGTAGGTTCAAGGACACCTTCTTCCCGGATTTTATACTATTGAATGGACTCTTTAGCCTCAAATAATGCTGATCTTGCTAACGCTAATCTCTCTTGTATGCCCTGTGCAATGTTACCTGTATGCGTTTGTCTAAATTTTTTGTTCTGTATATCATTGCTTACAATGATCTGCCTGTACTGGTCGTAAACCAAGATTTTCACAGTACTTCAGTTTGTGTGACAATAAATAAATCAATGAATCAGGCTGGGGAGTTCAGAACTAGAGGGCATATTTTTAAGGGGAGTGGAGAAAGATACAAAATGGAGATAGGGCCAACATGTTCCATTCTAAGTACCGTACATTATTATTCAGTCCTGTGTTAATACTACTTCTGTATTGTTCTGATCTGCCTAAGTACAATGTGAATATGTTTCAGTCATACTTCAATAGTGTTTCTGTATTGTTTACTCTTGTGAAACTAGTGTTTCTGTATTGTTTAGTCCTGTGGAAGTAGTGCCCATATTGATTGGGCTGTTGACTAGTGACACTGTTCAGTCCTGGTGAAGTACAGTGCCTGTGTTGTTCAACCCTGTCTGAATATTGTTTCTGATTGTTTACAGAATCATCAAATCCTTACAGTGTGGAAGAAAGCCATTCAGCCCAACAAGTGCACACCAACCTTCAAACAGTATCCCAGCCCCTACCTATCCTTGTAGCCCTGCATTTCCCATGGTTAACCCACCTGGCCTGCACATCCCTAAACAATACTGGGCAATTTAACATAGCCAATCAATCCAATCTGCACATCTTTGGACTGTGGGAGGAAACTGTAAAAACCCAGAGGAAACCCACACTGAAAATGGGAGAATGTGCAAATTCCACACAGACAAACCCCCAAGGGTAGAATCGAACCCAGGTCCCTAGCACTATGAAGCAGCAGTGCTAATCACTGAGCTACTGTGCCATTTAGTCCTGCGGAATACAGTGCCCATATCATCCAGTCTTGTAAATTGCTAAAAGATATCATAACAATCATCCAGTTACATGAACCGAACAGTCAAGTGACAAACATAGATATCTAATGACCAATTACTATCCATCAATTACAGAAGGTCACTGGTGTCCAATGACAGTAAGCCAGAAAGACAGCGCCCAGTCAATACAAAAGTATTAACACATGAACATTTATATAGCACCTTTCACAATCTCAGGATGGCCAAATTTGTTTCAAGAAAGTACTTTGAGCTGGAATATAGAAAATACTCCATGAAAAAGCAGCGAATGCAGTCACCTATAGATCAACCAATCATAAACAGATATAATTTTTGGTAAAATGTTCCTGGGGCCTTGTAAGTAGGCATTTGACAGAAGTCTCTTTAACACAGAGAAAAATCTGTGGCTCTAGAGAGATTAATAATCAATCAAAAATTAACAAGCCAAAGAAGGTTATTAATTTGGTCAAATCAGTACATTTTAAGGGTGGTTATAAAGAAAATGTGGGAATTGACATGGAATATAGTTTAGAAAGAGAATTGCAGAACCTAGGGTTTAATTAACTTCCAATGGTGGGAATTCTTTTTATTGCATAAGAAAACAAAAGGGCCAAAGGAGGTTTAGAACTAAGTTGGGATACAGCCAGAAAATGATTTGTATATGGGGATGCAGGCTTTACACTTATTTGTTGATTCAATGTAGGTCAACCAAGACAGAAGTGACATTTGTACAGGACTAATGTATAGGAGATAGACAACGGTGTTTTGTTTGAATAGCTAGAATTCTTCAGATTAATTTTTAAATGTTTATTTCATAGAATGAAGAAAAACAAATGAAACAAAACAAATGCAATCAACTCCTCAGTGTCTCACTGTAAATGTTGCGTGTTCATTTTTTTGTTAAATGCAAACTTCAAAAATGACAGGATTGAGCAAACTGAAGACAAGCATCAAAATCTCCTGAGAGGTACTGGATGTGACAGATACTTTGCTCAACTCAGAGTGAACACACTGTCATATAAAGGATACAGAGACACAATTCTTGCCAAGTACACACTGACCTGACTCTGAAGCAGTAAAGCATGTCTGTGTTCTTTCATTCTTCAAAACAATATATGTCAACACCACCTAAGCAAGAGAGCAGCCTCTTATCCCCACACAGCAGTGTTACTGGGGTAGATAGCCTCCTTATTCCTGGAGTCATCTCTAAAGTTAAATATTTTTAAAATGTATGCAGGATTCTTGAATTTACTTTTCTTTTTGACCCAGATTTGAGCCAGGATTCTGGACTTAAGATGAATTCATGCCAAGTAAATAGACTTTATCTGCAGATAAACAATTACGTCAATAGCTAAAATTTGAATCGCTTTATAAACTCCCCATTACACACACAGGAGGAAAAATAAACTGTTCTTATGAACAGAGGGAAAAACTGGGAAAGCAGTTCACTGGTCTTTATTCACAGGATTGGTTGAGACAGTTCTTGTGGTAATCAGAATGCTGCTTCTTGATACTCCTTCTCCTGGTATTTTCTCTGGTTCCCAAGAGGCACGGCATGGCTCATTCAGATTTATTAAATGTTTCAGGTTTAAAAATTAAACATCACAGCTTACAGCAACTGGTGAGGGGAAAAAAAAGCTGGTTCTATCCAGGCTTTCAGTGGATTCTGCTGCAGAGAGCAGACACAGCACCACCAGAGCTGGTGAAGATCTAATGACATCTCTGTACCCTGTTCACAGCCCAAAGCCGGTCAACTACCTGAGATCTGAACGCTAACCTCAAAGTTATTGGCAGGCATAAGGTATTTGTAGGGGAGTTTGTGGTGTGTGTATATGGGAGGGGGTTGAGTGTTTTGTGTGTGCGTGTGTGGTGTTTGTGGATAATTGATCATGTGTCCACAGACTAATCAATTAATTATTGCAAACCATTTGTACACAATCCTTTGACTGTAGCTTGTCAGAATATACCTCAATACTGATGGAACCATCAGTGTTCATAATGACTGCCAGGTTACTTGTTTTATATAATGCAGGAATCCTTGAGCAATTCTTGATTTTAAGTCAGTTCTTCATTGATTTCAGTTTATAATTAAAAGTACAGTAAAATAACATGGCACGGTGCTTACAGAATGATGAACATATGTGTGCGTGGTGGTTGAGGCAGTGTTTGAGGGGAATATTGGGTGTGATTTTATGTGCACGAATGACGTGGTGTATGGGGGAGATGTTTGGTGAGTTTTGTTGCGTGTGGGAATCTGCTTTGGGGCTGCTTTGTGAGGTGGGAGATAGAAGCAATGTTAAAATGTGTTTGTATTTCAAGGTTAAGTGGTGAGACAGTATGTGTATGTAGACAGCAGGAAAAACTGCATGTGGAGATTTATATGTGTGTGTGTGTATAAAGTGAGATGTGCATGTTAATATGTGTGCTTATGCACATGTGAATTTGTGTGTGTGTGAGGGAGTGTGGTGTCCCCCCCTCCCCGTGTGTGTGTGGAGAGGTATGTATGGGGGTGTGTGGAGAGAACATGTAGGTGACAGTATGTAGGTGATTGTGCCTGTGTGTAGGGGAGAGTGTATTGAGCGTCCGTTTTTGTGTGAGGGGTGTGTCTGTTTATACATATATGCGTGTGCATGTGTCTAGGGGAGAGTGTGGTATGTATGTGTGTGGAGGATAGAGTCTGGTGTAGGTGCATACATGTAGGGGATATTGTGGTGTGCACATAGGGGAGCTTGTGGGGTGTGCATGAGACGAGTCTCGTATGTATGCATGTGAGATGAGTGTGTGGTGTATGTGTAGGAGGACTGTGTCTGAGAGTGTACGGTGTGTATGTATGAGGAACTTGTGGTGTGCACTTATAGGGGAGTGCATGGGCATGTGCAGGAGAGTATGGCGTACATGGATAGGGACTGGAGTATTGTGTGGGTTGCAAAGTGTGAGAAATTTGTGTAGGGGTGTATGGGTTTCAGGGTGGCTGGTCTGTGGCTGTATGTATAATGAACAGTGTGCCTGTATCTGTTTTAGGGGAGAGTGTGGTGTGTATTGTGTGCGTGTATGTAGGGAGAGTTTTAAAAATTGCCAAAAATAATCACAAAATCATGAGTGAAACCAGATTCAGAAATGTTGGTTTCAAACTGTAAGATTCATGCAACCATTGGAAATACTGGAGTTTTGAGAACTGTAAAATCGAGAAGTTTCTGTTGTATTGTCTAACAGAGTTGAAAACTTACACATCATATTCATAGAAATAAGAAAGAAAGATGATACCAAGATTGTGAATGGAACCCTGCATTTATTGCAAAAGGATTGGATTATAAAAGTAAAGAAGTGTTGCTACAATTATATAAGGCATTGGTGAGACCACATCTGGAATACAGTGTCCAGTTTTGGTCTCCTTACTTGAGGAAGGATGTGGTGGAAATGGGGGCAGTTCAGAGGAGGTTCATCAGGGATGAACGGGCTATCGTAAGAGGAGCAGTTGAATACCTTGAGCTTATACTCACTGGAGTTCAGCTGAATGAGAGGGGGTCTGATTCGAGGTATATAAAATGCTAAAGGGGATTGATAAGCTGAATGTTAAACAGATGATCCTCCTTGTGGGACAGTCTTGAAAAGAGCTCACAGATGTAGAATGAGAGGAGGTAGGCTCAAAACCAAGACAAAAAAAAAAATCTACTTCTCTCAGAGGGTTGTGAATCTGTGGAACTCTGCCCCAGTGTGAAGTGAAAGTAGAATCAACAAACTCAAGAAAGAAATCAATATGTTTCCGATGAAAAGCAGGATAAAGGGATTTGGGGAACAGGTAGGAAAGTGAAGTTGAAACCAAAATAAAATCAGCCATGACCATGTTAAATAGTGGAGGGGCCCGAAGGGCTGAATTGTCTATTGCCGCTCCTAATTACTGTGTACCTATGATTTGAACCTTGAATGGATTTGGTGGTTGGGGAACAAAGTTTGGAGCAAGACTGATATAACGAGGAACTTCTCTCAGAGGGTTGAGTAGCTTTGATATCTTTGGAATTCCTTGCCACAGAGAGCTGTGGGGACAAAGTCCAGTAAAGGAATCAAGGTTTATGGGGAAGGGCAAGAAAGTGAATATGAGGAATACTGGATCAGCTGTGATCCTATTGAATGGCAGAGCGGGTTCAAGGGGCCAAACGTACCTATTTCTTCTGATCATATGATCTGAATATAAAACCTATAACATGTACATTCCAGATTTGTTGTTTAGATGCAACTTGTGTAGTACAAATGTTGCAAGTCAAATCTTCTGTAGATATCTCAGGAATGTTTGTTGTCACCATGTAAATAAAATATAACTATTATTATAGCTGAGAGTTAGTCCTACTTTGCAGCAATGACCAGAGAGGTCATTGTTGGTGTAGAGGATACTGGTAATACAGACATTGAAAGCATAGTGCTGAGATTAATCAATGTAATACATTATTAGTGTTACAGTTGGGAGATAATCTAAGCTCTCTCACATGCACACAAACACACACACACACACACACACACACACAATCTCCCAGACAGAAACTGCAGACTCTTCCTTACATTCATGACACTCTTTCTTTCTTTCTCTCACTCTCTCTCTCTTCACACCAGCCCTATCTCCAATCTCTTTATCTTGTTCCGTATTCTGGAACACGTTACCACCTCACAAATCTGAGCCTGTATCTAATGCTTCTTGCTGCTTGAATTCTTCATAAGCTTCCATTCATCCAACAGCACAAAACCATTCTAAGTAAAGTCATAGATTATGGTGCCTCCATATTTTAACGTGGTCGGCTGCATCATCATTCTATAACAGCTGTTTTCCACTGTTGGTTGCAATCTTCAATCCTGATCAGAGTGAGTGAATGGCCTCTTGCATTTTCTCCCAACAGTATCATTAATTAATCTTTGGCCCTCCTTTGCAAATTGACAAAATCATCAAGATCTGCGATCAACTTCCATGCTGTGACACATAACTTTAGCTCCATTGAGGTGCTGTCAGACGGAGTTGTCTGGACAGCATGCTTTTCTCCAGAATGCATTGAATGAATTAGCTACCACCACACCCTCTGCAGTTGCTCTGACCAATTTTCAAAATGCCTGTATTCTTCATACCCCCAACATCATTCCCTCTCATTGGTCCAATGTTGCCATTACAATACATTCAAACTCACTGGGTTTTAGTATCCTGGGCATAATTTAAATTAATTGGCTAAATTTGAATTGTTGCCAAAATAGCAACCAAAACTCAGGTATCCATTTAAGAGCCAATTGTTGCATTCATCTAGAGCGTAGAACAGTACAGCACAGTACAGGCACTTCGGCCCTCGATGTTGTGTCAACCTCTATCCTACTCCAAGATCAAACGACCCTTAATTGTACTAATTTCTATGTACCTATCCAAGAGTCGCTTAAATGTCTCTAATATATCTGACTCCACTCCATTGCTGGCAGTACATTCCATGCACCCACCACTCTGTGTAAAGAACCTACCTCTGATACCTCCCCTAAACCATCCTCCAATTACCTTAAAATTATGCCCTCTCATGATAGATATTTCAGTCATAGGAAAAAGTCTCTGGCTAGTCACTTAATCTATGCCTGTCAACATCCTGTTCACCTCTATCAAATCACCATTCATCCTTCTTTGTTCCAATGAGAAGAGTCCTAGCTCCCTCAACCTTTCTTCATAAGACATGCCTTCCAGTCCAGGCAGCATTCTGCTAAATCTCCTTTGCACCGTCTCGAAAGCTTCCACATCTTTCCTATAATGAGGCAACCAGAACTGAACACAATATTCCATGTGTGGTCTAACCAGGACTTTATACAGCTACAGCATAACCTCACAACTCTTAAACTCAATTCCCCCTGCCAACACACCATAAGCCTCAACAACACTGTCAACCTGGATGGCAACCTTGAGGGATCTATGGACATGGACCTCAAGATCCTTCTGTTCTTCCACATTGCTAATAATCTTGCCTTTAACCTTGTATTCTGCATTCAAAGTCAACCTTCCAAAGTGAATAATTTCATACTTTTTCAGGTTGAACTCCATCTGTCATTTACCAAGTTCTGCATCCTGTCAATGCCTTGTTGCAACCTACAACAGCCCGCCACACTATCCACAACTCCACCGGTGTTTGTGTCATTGGCAAACTTACTAATCCACCCTTCCACTTCCTCATCCAAGTCATTTATAAAAATCACAAAGAGTAAAGGTCCCAGAACTGATCCCTAAGGAACACCACTGGTCACCGAGCTCCAGACTGAATACTTTTCATCTTAAACCACCAATGGGCCAGCCAATTCTGTATCCAGACAGCCAGATTTTCCTGTTTCCCATGTCTCCTTACTTTCTGAATGAGCTGACCATGGGGAACCTTATCAAATGGCTTGCTAAAATCCATATACATCACATCCACTGCTATACCTTCATCAATGTGTTTTGTCACATCCTCAAATAATCCAATTAAGGTTTGTGAGGCATGATCTGCCCCTCACAAGGTCATGCTGACTATCTCTAATCAAACTATGGTTTTCTAAGTAATCATAAATCTTGTCTCTCAGAATCCTCTCCAATACTTTCTCCAGCACTGATGTCTGACTGACTGGTCTGTAATTCCCAGAATTATCCCTCTTCCCTTTCCTGAACAGAGGAATAACATTTGTCACCCTCCAATCACCTGGAAATACTCCAGTGGACAAAGGATGCAAAGACCATCACCAAAGACACAGCAATCTCTTCCCATGCTTCCTGTAGAAACCTAGGGTATATCCCATCTGGCAGAGAGGATTTATCTATCCTTATGTTTTTCAAAATTTTCAGCACATCCTCCTTCCTGACATCAGCCTGTTCGAGTATATCCGTCTGTTTCATGCTGTCCTCAGAAACGTCAAGGTCCCTTTCAGTAGTTCATACTGAAGCAAAGAATTCATTAAGGATCTCCCCTACTTCCTCCAAGCACAAGTTCCCTCCACTATCTATAATCGGTTCTATCCTCACTATGGCCATCCTCTTGCTCCTGTCATAAGTGCCGAACACCTCTGTTTTTCCTGAATCCTATCCGCTAAAGCTTTTTCATGCCCCCCTTATAGCTCTCCTACCTGGCTACCTTGTAACCCTCTAAAGCCATCTGATCCTTGCTTACTCAACCTTAAGTAAGCTTCCTTCCTCTTCTTGACTAAATGTTCCACATCCCTTGTCACCCATGGTTCTTTCAACCTACCATCCCTTACTTGCCTCAGTGGGACAAACCTATCCAGCACTATCTGCAGGTGCTCCCTAAACAACCTCCACATTTCTATTGTGCATTTCCCTGAGAACATCCGTTCTCTATCTAGGCACCCCAGTTCCTGCTTAATAACATTGTAATTCCTCCTCTCCCAATTAAATACTTGGCCATATTGTCTGTTCTTATCCCTCTCCATGTCTACAGTAAAGGTCATGCAGTTGTGATCACTATCACCAAAATGCTCTCTCACCGAGAGATCTGACACCTGGCATGGTTCATTGCCAAGCATCAAATTCAATATGGCATTCCACCTATTTGGCCTATCTACATATTGCATCAGGAACCCTTCCTAGACACACCTGACAAAAAAAATCTCCATCCAAACTATTTGAACTAAGTAGGTTTCAATCAATATTAGGGAACTTAAAGTCACCCATGACAACAACTCTGTTACTTCTACACATTTTCCAAAATCTTCCTCCCAATCTGCTCCTCAGTGTCTCTGTTGCTATTGGGGGAGGGGGGTCTGTGGAAAACTCCCAATAAAGTGACTGCTCCTTTCCTGTTTCTGACTTCCATCCATTTTGACTCTGTAGACAAACCTACCTCAATGATCTCCTTTTCTGCAGCTGTGATACTATCCCTGATGAGCAACGCTACTCACCCACCTCTTCTACATTCCCCCATTCTGTTTGAACCATCTAAACCCTGAAACATCTAACAATTATTCCTGCCCGTGATATTGTGGCCATTATGGAGACTTGGATATCAAATTTACAAGTACTGATCCATGCTCTGCGTATGTCACATTTAAAACTGATACTTCTTGCATTGAAATAGACACACTTCAACCCAACACACTGACTGCATCCTTACACTATCAAGTGCCTATCCCTCCTCACAGACTCTCAGTACGCTGTTCACCGCTTACTCCATCGTCTGGTCCGTAGCACAGGTTCCCAGCCCCCTGCCAAGCTACGTTAAACCCTCCTGAAGTGCTCTAGCAAACCTCCCACACAGGATATTTATGCCCCTCCAGTTCAACCCCTCCTTCTTGTATAGGTTCCACCTTCCCCAGAAGTTATCCCAATGACCCACATATCTGAAGCCCTCCCTCCTACATCAGCCCTGCAGCCATGGGTTCATCTGCACTTAAAACGACTATGCATGTATACATCTAGATATCTGTTCTCCTGTAACAATTTTACTGTGGCATCCTTTAGTTTAATAGACTGTCCATGTACTTCCTACCAAAATATATCACCTCACACTTCTCTGCATGGAACTTCATCTGCCACATATTCATTAGTCCACCAACTTACTTTAGTTCTTTTCAAGTACCAAACTACCCTCACAGTTTACAACAATTCAAAATTCTGTATCATATGCAAATTTTGAAATTGTCCTTTGTATGTCGAAGCAAGGATCCCAACAATGAACTTTGGAAACTCAATTCCCCCAGCCTTACCAAATAAAAATGCCTTACCAATACTATATGTTAACACTTAGCTAATTTTGCATTTTGTATCCACGTTGCTGTCCAATTCATTCCATGAGCTCTCACTTTGCTCACAAGTCTGTGTTGCAGCACTAGGTCAAAGGCATTTTGGAGGTTCATGAGCATACTGATCAACTCTTTTTTTAAATCTCATCAAAAAGCCACAGTAAGTCAGAAACATGATTTCCCCTCAAAGTATTTACACATATTGGTCCACGTCACCATTTATTTTGTCTCGAGATATTACTTCCAGACATTTCTCAACCACCATAGTTAAATTGACTAGTCTGTGGTTGATTGCATTATCCTTATAATCTTTTTTGAACAAGGGCATGACAATTGCAATTCTTTACTCCTTTGGTACCACTTCATAGACAAAGGAAGACAGAAAAATTATTGACATGGACCTGAATTTTCCATTCTCATTTCCTTCAGTATCCTTGGATGTATTCTACAGTCCTAGTACATTGTCAACTTTCAGCATAGACAGATTATCTAATACCTCTTTATCAATTTTAAACCCTGCTAGCCACTGAATTTCCTCCTCTTTCACTATGATCTGGGTGTCATATCCTTTGTGGTATTGACAGATACAAACTATTCATTTAATACTATAGCCATGCCCTCAGCTGTCACATGTAAAACACCTTTTTAGTCCCTAAATAGCCTATTACTCCTTTTATCATTGTTTTACTAATTGTATGCATATAAAAGATTTTGGAATTCTCTTTCATGTCAGCTACTAGTCTCTTTTCACTTTCTATTTTTCCTCCTTTTATTTGCTGTTACATCTTCTGTCCGAATGTTCCATTTTCAGCCCGGGTTCTCAATTGAATTTTTGACCCAACATCTGTTTTAACCACATGTTCTTCTTTAGCATCATTTCTACCTCATTTGTTATTCATCTCATTTGTTATCCAGGAAACTCTGGATTTGTTTGTCCAACATTCACTTTTGAGGAAATATACTTTGAACATGTCTGTTGTTCAGTTACCGTTTATTAAACCAACTTTTGACTCCAATTTATTTCATTCACATTTATTCTTACTCCATTGAAGTTTCTTTTCTACTAATTAATTATTCTTACTCTGGATTGTTCATTCTATTTTTCTATAGTTACCCCAAACGTTATGATAGAGTGATCACTATTCCCTAATGTTCCTCCACTGATACTTCATTTAGTTGGCCGCTCATTCTCAAGAACCACATGTAATAATGTATGAAAATACGATGGCTTTAAGAGGTGTATTTTGTCCTTTTATTTTAAGAAGAAAGGATGAGACAGAGGAGGAGAGCAGTCTGCTCAAAGTGAACAGCTTCTGAGGCCCTCAGATTTTTTTAATGTTGGAACAATAGAAGCAGCCTGAATGTATGAGGTCAAGCTCCAAAAGAACCAGGATTTTTAGGTTTAGCTTTCAGCGTTTGCTGGAGTCTTGAGGCTGAGATGTGGAGCTCTTTTTCCTCTCTCTGTTACAACTAAAAGCTAGGGTTCTCTTCCTTCTGTTGAATTATATGTCAGACAATCTATTTCACTGAATTTGTCTTTGTCCCCTATATAGTATTGGATGCTACTCTATTGGAGCAGTTAATTAGTCATAGTTTAGATATATTATTCATTAAATATTTCAATAGAATTACAGTTAAGACAATTCTTTTATTTTTATTTTTTGTATTTTACCTTAAAATCGAGTAGTCTGACCAATCTAATTGCATCACGAATGCAACGCCTTACACTTATCTTTAAAACATGAAAAGGATAAAAGTCTATGCTATCTTCTTAATATATTTTGAGGAGCTTAGGTCTAGTCCATAACCAGAGTCTTTTTTACTTGATTGTAAACAGACATCTGCAGAAAATTTCACTCAAGGTGCTCTTATCCACCTTTGTATTTAACACAACCACCAACTCATTCTATATTTGGATATTAAAGTCCCCTATTAAACATATTCCATAATTCTGTACCTCTGTAATTCCCTTGCAGATTTGTTCTTCTATATTCTTCACACTGGTTGTGCCCAACAGCCTATATTGAGCAATATGATTGCACCTTTCTTGTTCCATAGCTCTAACCCAATTAATTCTGTCCTTGACCCTCTAGGACATCCTCTTCCTTGTTTTATTCTTTTTCTTTATTTTATTATAATACACTGGGTGAGGTCCTATGCGCAGAATTTAGGGAGTCAGGAGCCAGTTAAAAAGTAGGACCTCAGAGGTAATAATCTTAGGATTGCTACCAGTACCACGTGATAGTCAGCGTAGAAATGGAAGAATAGGCAGGGTGAATTAGTAACTTGAGAGATGGTGCCGGAGGGAGGGGTTCAGATTGTGGGACATTGGGACCAGTTCTGGGGGAGGTGGGACTACTACAAATTGAACTGTAAAAAACCTGGGCAGGACTGGAACCAATGTTCTTGGGGTGCTTTTGCTAATGCTGTTGGGGATGGTTTAAACTAATGTGGCAGGGGGATGAAAATCAAATGAGGAGGTTAGTGGAGAGTAAGGAAGTCATAACTAAAGCCTGAAAGGATCTAGATAATGAAGTCAGCATGACGAAGGGGGAGAGTAGACAGGGAGCAGACGATGAACGCAAAGGGACAGGTGGTCTGAAGTGTATTTGTTTTAATGCGAGAAATGTAGTAAGTAAGGCAGATGACCCTAGGGCTTGGATTAGTACCTGGAATTGTGTTGTTATTACTATTACTGAGTCTTGGTTGAGGGAAGGGCATGATTGGCAACTAAATATCCCATAAGATAGATGCTTCAGGTGAGTTAGAGAGGGAGGTAAATGGGTGGAGGAATTGCAGTGCTAGTCAGAGAGGATATCACAGCTGTGCTGAAGGAAGGCACTACTGAGGACTTGAGCAGTGAAGCAATATGGGCTGAGCTCAGAAATAGGAAGGGTGCGGTAACAATGTTGGGCCTGTACTACAGACCTCCCAACAGGGAGCATGAGACAGAGGTACAAATATGTAAACACATTATGGAAAGATGGAGAAGCAGCAGGGCAGTGGTGACATGAGATTTTAATTTTCCAAACGTTGACTGGGATTCACTTAGTGTTAGAGGTCTAGATGGAGCAGAGTTTGTAAGACGCACCAGGAGGGTTATATAGAACAGTATGTAAATAGTCTAATTCGAGAAGGCAACAAACTGGACCTGATGTTGGGGAATGAGACCGGTCAGGTTGTTGAACTTTCAGCAGGGGATTACTTTAGGAATAGTGATCACAATTCCGTAAGTTTTAGAATACTCATGGACAAAGACAAGAGTGGCCCTAAAGGAAAAGTGCTAAATTGGGGGAAGGCCAATTATAGCAACATTTGGCAGGAGCTGGGGAATATGGATTGGGTGCAGCTGTTTGATGTAAATCCACATTTGAAATATGTGAGACATTTAAAGAGAGATTGATTAGAGTGTAGGACAGACATGTCCCTGTGAACATAATGGATAGAAATGGCAAGATTAGAGACCATGGATGACAGGTGAAATTGCGAGAATAGCTAAGAGGAAAAAGGAAGCATACGTAAAGTCTAGGCAAATGAAAACAGATGAAGATTTGGAAGAATATCGGGAAAGTAGGATCAATCTGAAACAAGGAATTAAGAGGGCGATAAGGGGTCATGAAATATCTTGAGCAAACATGGTTAAGGAAGTCAACCCAAAGTCTTTTACTCGTATATAAGAAGCAAGAGGGTACCTAGAGAAAGGGTTGTCCCCCTCAAGGACAAAGTAGAGAAGTTATGCGTGAAGTCAGAGAAAAGGTGTGAGAATCTTAATATGTACTTTGCATTGGTATTCACCAAAGAGGGGGACATGACAGATGTTGGGGTTAGGGATAGATGTTTGATTACTCTAGGTTAATTCTGCATAAGGAGGGAGGAAGTGTTTTGGGTATTCTAAAAGGTGGACAAGTCCCCAGGTCTGGATGGGATCTATCCCAGGTTACTGAGGGAAGTAAGAGAGAAAACAGCTGGGGCCTTAATGCACATCTTTGCAGCATCCTTGAACACGGGTGGAGTCCTGGAGGACTAGAAAACTGCTAATGTTGTCCCCTTGTTTAAGAAGGGTAGCAGGAATAATCCAGGTAATTATAGATTGGTTAGCCTGACATCAGTGGTAGGGAAGCTTAAAAATGTGTTGCTTGAAAAGTGCAGCAGGTCAGGCAGCATCAAAGGAGCAGGAGAATCGACGTTTCGGGCATAAGCCCTTCTTCGGTGGTAGGGAAGCTGCTGGAGAAGATACTGAGGGATAGGACCTATTTACGTTTGGAAGAAAATGGGCTTATCAGTGATAGGCAGCATGGTTTTGTGCAGGGAAGGTAATGTCTTACCAACTTAATAAAATGATTTGAGAAAGTGACAAAGTTGACTGATGAGGGAAGGGCTGTGGATGCTATATACATGGACTTCAGTAAGGGCATTGATAAGGTTCCCCATGGTTGGCTGATGGAGAAAGTGAAGATCCAGAGTGTACTAGCTAGATGGATAGAGAACTGGCTGGGCAGCAGCAGTCAAAGAGTAGTAGTGGAAGGGAGTTTCTCAAAATGGAAAACTGTAACAAGTGGTGCTCCACAGGGATCCATGTTGGGACCACTGTTATTTGTGATATACGTAAATGATCTGGAGGAAAGTATGGTGGCTCAGTGGTTAGGAGAAAGTGAGGTCCGCAGATGCTGGAGATCAAAGTTGAAACTTTATTGCTGGAACAGCACAGCAGGTCAGGCAGCATCCAGGAAACAGGAGATTCGACGTTTCGGGCACAGGCCTGTTTCGGGCACAGATTCCTGAAGAAGGGCCTGTGCCCGAAACGTCGAATCTCCTGTTCCCTGGATGCTGCCTGACCTGCTGTGCTGTTCCAGCAATAAAGTTTCAACCTGGCTCAGTGGTTAGCACTGCTGCCTCACAGCACCAGGAACCCGGGTTCAATTCCAACCGCGGTGACTGTGTGGAGTTTGCACATTTTCCCAGCGTCTGCGTGGGTTTCTTCCGGGTGCTCTGGTTTCCTCCCACACTCCAAACATGTGTAGGTTAGATGAAGTGGCCATGCTAAATTGCTCAGAGCGTTTAGGGATGTGTAGGTTAGGTGCATTAGTCAGGGGTAAATGTACAGTGATAGTGTGGGGGAATGGATCCGAGTGAGTTACTCTTCGGAGGGTCGGTGTGGAATTGATGGGCCAAATGGCCTGTTTCCACACTGAAGGGATTATATGATTCTATTCTATGAAGGTATAGGTAGTCTGATCAGCAAGTTCGCGGAATACACCAAGATTGGTGTAGTAGCAGATAATGAATAGGACTGTCAGAGAATGCAGCACAATATAGATAGATTGGAGTGTCAGGCAGGGAAATGGCAGATAACAGTTCAATCTGGGCAAATGAGAGGCATTGCAATTTATATAATTTAACCAATTATATATAAATGGAAAAGTCCTGGGGAAAATTGATGTCCAGAGAGATCTGGGAGTTCAGATCCATTTTACCCTGAGGTGGCAACTCAGCTTGTTGGAGTGGTCAAAAAAGCATACAGCATGCTTTCCTTCATCAGACAGGGTATTGAGTACAAGAGTTGGCAAGTCATGTTACAATTGTATAAGACTTTGGTTTGGCCACATTTGGAACACAGGTACTGCATAAGGTTCAAGTAGCCACATTACCAAAAAGGATTTGGATGCTTTGGAGAGGGTGCAGAGGAGGTTCACCAGGATGTTGCCTGGTATAGAAGATGCTAGCTATGAAGAGTGGTTGAGTAGATTCGGATTATTTTCATTAGAAAGACCGAGATTAAGGGGAGACCTGATTGAGGTCTACAAAATCATAAGAGGTATAGACAGGTTGGATGGCAAGAAGCTTTTTCCCAGTATGGAGGACTCAATTACTAAAGGTCATAAGTTCAAAGTGGGAGGGTAAAAGTGTAAGGGAGATATGCGTGGAAAGCTCTTTACAGAGGGTAGTGGGTGCCTGGAACGCGTTGCCAGCGGAGGTGGTAGAGGCGGGCACGATAGCGTCATTTAATATGTATTTAGACAGATATTTGAATGAGCAGGGAGCAGAGGGATACAGACCCTCAGAAAGTAGGTGACAGATTTAGACGGAGGATCTGGATCAGCGGAGGTTTGGAGGGCCGAAAGGCCTGTTCCTGTGCTGCAATTTTCTTTGTTCTATCATTCCTAAACCTGGTACTCTGCCCGTGCAACTTACCAGTCCTATTTACAAACTTCATGCTTTTCCATACACACACACAATACCCCGATTTAGACTTCATTACATTCGCCCTTATTCTGATCTCCACCATCTAAATATTTTACTAATCTCTATTCTGATGCTATCTATACTTTCTAGTGTTCTGGTGTACTTTTGTTTTCCTGGTTGATTAGATCTGGTGGTTTGTGCACCCCTGCTCAATGCCCTGCCCTGCGTCAGTTCTTTCTGTGCTGACACGGGATAAATATGGATTTCAACAGATTCCTCATTACCCCTCCAAGCCTCCCATTATCCCAGTCCCAAGCCTCCAACTCGGCATCCCTCTCCGGACCCGTATATCACCGCCCCCTCTGACCTATAACCTTCTCCCTCATCTTCATCCGCCTATTGCTTTCCCAGTTACCTCCCACAAACCCCACCCCCTCCCACTTATGATTAGATTAGATTCCCTACAGTATGGAAACAGGCCCTTTGGCCCAACAAGTACACACCGACCCTCTGAAGAGTAACCCACCCAGATCCATTTCCCTCTGACAAATGCACCTAACGCTATGGGCAATTTAGCATGCCAATTCACCTGACCTGCACATCTTTGGTCTGTGGGAGGAAAATGGAGCACCTGGAGGAAACCCACGCAGACACGGGGAGACAGTTGCCCGAGGCGGGAATTGAACCCAGGTCCCTGGCGCTGTGAGACAGCAGTGCTAACATTGAGCCACCGTGCCGCTCCTTTTTTTTGCCGAATATCTCTCAGCCCTGACCCACAAGCCTCATTCCTGATGAAGGGCTTATGCCCGAAATGTCGAATCTCCTGCTCCTCAGATACTGCCTGACCTGCTGTGGTTTTCCAGCATCCCACTCTCGACTCTGACCTCCAGCATTTGCAGTCCTCACTTTCTCCTCCCTGTCACCATTATCTGTTCTTTTGCTACCAGCAGACTGGGTATTGCAATTCTATCCTGAGTGGCCTCCTGGCTGTTTTTCACCAGGGCATCTGATGACAGTAACAGCTGACAACTAGGACAGCAGAGTGTTTGTCTTTGTTCAGACAGCACAAATAGAACGCTTTTAAGAAAAAGAACACTCAGCTCTTCAAATTCATTCAAACTGTCAAAAATCACATTCCACTGAACTAAAGATTTTGAACAAATAAACTCTGAAAAGTCTGAGAAAGGACACACAGATGGAAAGAGAACAAGAAGCATGCAGTAAATTAAAATCAGAAGTTTAGTTATAACAACCACATACTTAGAGTCAGAGAGTCATAGAGATGTACAGCACAGAAACAGATCCTTCGGTCTAACATGTCCATGCCGACCAGATATCCTAAATTAATCTAGTCTAATTTGCCAGCAGTCAGCCCATATCTCTCTAAACCCTTCCTTTTCATACACCCATCCAGATGTCTTTCAAATGCTGTAATTGTGAGCCGAAAAATGTGTTGCTGGAAAAGCGCAGGTCAGGCAGCATCAAAGGAACAGGAGAATTGACGTTTTGGGCATAAGCCCTTCTTCAAGAATGAGGAGGGTGTGCCAAGCAGACTAAGATAAAAGGTAAGGAGGAGGGACTTGGGGGAGGGGCGTTGGGAATGCAATAGGTGGAAGGTGGTTAAGGTGGGGGTGATAGGCCGGAGAGGGGGTGGGGGGCGGAGAGGTCGGGAAGAAGATTTCAGGTCAAGAAGGCGGTGCTGAGTCTAAGGGCTGGGACTGAGAAAAGGTGGGGGGAGGGGAAATGAGAAAGCTGGAGAAATCCGCATTCATCCCCTGTGGCTAGAGGGATCCTAGGCGGAAGATGAGCTGCTCTTCCTCCAGGCGTCGTGTTGCCATGGTCTGGCGATGGAGGAGGAAAAGGACCTGCATGACCTTGGCGGCATGGGAGGGGGAGTTAAAGTGTTCAGCCACGGGGCGGTTGGGTTGGTTGGTGCGGGTGTCCCAGAGGTGTTCTCTGAAACGTTCCACAAGTAGGCGGTCTGTCTCCCTAATGTATAGGAGGCCACATCTGGTGCAGCGGATGCAGTAAATGATGTGTGTGGAGGTGCAGGTGAATTTCTGATGGATATTGAAGGATCCCTTGAGGCCTTGGAGGGAAGTGAGGGAGGAGGTGTGGGCGCAAGTTTTGCATTTTTTGCAGTTGCAGGGGGAAGGTGACGGGAGTGGAGGTTGGGTTGGTGAGGGGTGTGGAT
>NC_057727.1:61295943-61344317 GCF_004010195.1 Chiloscyllium plagiosum
CCTGACCTCTCCTCCGCCACCCCCTCTCCGGCCTATCACCCTCACCTTAACCTCCTTCCACCTATTGCATTCCCAACGCCTCTCCCCCAAGTCCCTCCTCCCTACCTTTTATCTCAGCCTGCTTGGCACACCCTCCTCATTCCTGAAGAAGTGCTTATGCCTGAAACGTCGATTCTCCTGTTCCTTTGATGCTGCCTGACCTGCTGCGCTTTTCCAGCAACACATTGTTCAGCTCTGATCGCCAGCATCTGCAGTCCTCACTTTCTCCCAATGCTGAAATTGTCCCAGCCTCCACCAATTCCTCCAGCAATTCTTTCCAAACCTGCACCACCCTCTGCATGAACAAATTGCCCCCTTAGGTCAATTTCAAATCTTTCTCCTCTCACCCTAAATCTATGCCCTCTAGTTCTGGATTCCTCCAACCGAGGGAAAAGACATGGAACACAGAACAGTACAGGACCTTCGGCCCTCGATGTTGTGCTGACCTTTTATCCTACTCTAAGGTCAAATTAACCTACATATCCTACATTTTACTATCATCCATTTGCCTATCCATGAGTCGCTTAAATGTCCTTGATGTATCTGACTCTACCACCACTGCTGGCAGTGTATTCCACTCACCCACCACTCTCTGTGTAAACAACTTACCTCTGACATCTCCTTTAAACCTTCCTCCAATCACCTTAAAATTATACCCCCTTGTGATAAACCTTTCCACCCTGGGAAAAAGTCTCTGGCTATCCACTGTATCTATGCCTCTCAAAATCTTGTACACCTCTATCAAGTAATCTCTCATCCTCCCTCACTCCAATAAGGAAAGCCCTAGATCCCTCAACGTTTCTTTATAAAACATGCCCTTCAATGCAGTCAGTATCCTGGTAAATCTCCTCTGCACCCTCGTTAAAGCTTCCACATACTTCCTGTATTGAGGTGACCTGAACTGAACACAATATTCCAAGTGTGGTATAACCAGGAGTCTATGGAGCTGCAGCATAACCTCATGGCTCTGAAACTCAATTACCCTGCTAATGAAATCCAACACACCATACACCTTCTTAACAACCCTATCAACTTGGGTAGCAACTTTGAGGGATCTATGGATGTGGACCCAAGATTTCTCTGTTCCTCCACACTGATGAAAATCCTGCTTTTAATTCTGTAACCTGCATTCAAATCTGACCTTACAAAATGAATCACTTGACACTTTTCCAGGTTGAACTCCGTCTGCCACTTCTCAGCCCAACTCTGCATCCTGTCAATGTCCCATTGCAACCAACAACAGCCCTCCGCACTATACACAACTGCACTACCCTTCGCGACCAACCCACCCTTCCACTTCCGCATCCAAGTTATTTATAAATATCACAAAGAGCAGATGTCCCAGAACAGATCCCTGCAGAACACCACTGGTCACCGAGCTCCAAGCTGAATACTTTCCATCCACTACTACCCTCTGTTTTCTATGCACCAGCCAATTCTTATCAAATGCCTTGTTAAAATCCATATAGACAACATCCACTGCTCGACCTTCATCCAAGTGTTTTGTCACACCTCAAAGAATTCAATAAGGCTTGTGAGGCATGACCTGCCCCTCACAAAGCCATGCTGACTATCTCTAATGAAGCTGTGGTTTTCCAAATAATCATAAATCCTGTCTCTCAAAATCTTCTCCAGTAATTTGCCCACCATCGACATAGTAAAACTGATTGGTCTGTAATTCCCAGAATTATCCCTATTCCTTTCCTTAACAAAGGACTAACATCTGCCACCCTCCAATCACCTGGAACTACTCCAGCAGACAACGAGGACACAAAGGTCATCACCAAAGGCAAATCAATCTCTCCCCTCACTTTCTGTAATAACTATGGATATATTCTGTCTGGCCCAGCCGACTTATCTATCCTCACGTTTTTCAAAATTTCCAGCACATCCTCCTTCTTAACATTAACCTGTTTGAGTGTATCAGCCTGTTTCACGCTGTCCTCCCAAACAATAAGGTTCCTCTCACTAGTGAATACTGAAGTAAATATTCATTAAGGACCTCCCCTCCCTCCTCCAACTCCACTATCCCTGATCAGCCCTACCCTCACTCGTGGCAGCCTCTTGTTCCTCACACAAATGTAGAGCATCTTGGGGTTTTCCTTAGTCCTCGCCGCCAAGGCTTTTTCATTCCCATTTCGAGCTCTCCCAAGTCCAATCTTCAGTTCCTTCCTGGCTACCTTGTAACCCTCTAGAGCAGTGCCTGATCCTTGCTTCTTCAGCCTTAAGTAAGCTTCCTTCTTCCTCTTCACTAAATGTTCCACATTTCTTGTCATCCCAGGTTCCTTCACCCTACTATCACTTCCTTGCTTCAGTGGGACAAACCCATCCAGCACTAGCAGCAAGTGCTCCCTAAATAACCTCCACAATTTTGTAGTGCATTTCTCTGAGAACATCTGCTCCCAATTTATGCTCCAAATTTATGCTCCACAGTTCCTGACTAATAGCATTGCAATTCCCCCACCCCAATTAAATACTGGCTCATACTGTCTGCTACTATCCCTCCCTCATGACAATAGACTTTGTCTGTTTATCCTATCCATGCCCCTCATGATTTTGTGAACCTCTACAAGGTCACTCCGCAGCTACAGGGAAAACAACTCCAGCCTATTCAGCCTCTCCCTATAGCTTAAACCCTCCAACCATGGCAACAGCCTTGTAAGTCATTTCCGAACCCTTTCAAGTTTCACAATATCTTTCTTATATTGTTCCTTGTTTTAAAATGCTCTTGACTGTAGCATCTCAGAGCCCTCCCGAGTTACTCTCCTCCTTCCAGATTAGGCAGTCAAGGGTGTGTAACTGCAACAGGAGCTCTTTGCCTTCACACTTCAATGCCTCAGTGGGGACACTCTGTGCTCCAGCAGCCCCGTTGTTCTTGAGCTGGTGGATGGTCTTCTCTACTTTGTTTGGGGCTGAGGCACTGCTGAGCCTGTGGCATGCAGTGTACTGTGGGATACGGTCAAGGATACTCGGATCGATGATACAGCCCTGGTTGAGGAGGTCTCTGAGGTCTCCCCCAGCATAGTTTAATGGCTTCTTTCTCTTTGATAAGAGTCACTCCCTCTTTGGCCGGCAGTGGGGTGGGGCCACAGGTGTTTGGGCGATAAGATGGAATTTAAATGGATTATGAAGTTTTAAAGTGATCACTCCAAGTTCACCCAACAATCTTGCTACAGGACTTTTTTCAACAGGAAAAAATAAAATTCTCATATTTAATTTAAATGTACAACCTAAAACAAATAACAGGAGTATTAAACATTATGGATTGATTTTTCCAGGAATGGCAGAAATCTCGGAGATGAAAGTACAGGAGGTCTCGCTTTGTCCAGCAGCACCACTCAGGGCAGATGTTTTTCTGACAGTGACTCATTAAGTGGCTGCCACTGGGACCATAGTATCACTCAAACATGAATGTTTTTGCATTTGATGCCAACCAGTCTGCTTTTTCCTGGGTGGTGTCAAGCTTCTTGGTGCTGCACACATGCAAATGCAACGTATTCCATCACAGATGGAATAGATAGTGGTCAGGCATTGGGGAGTCAGGAGGTGACTACTTGCTTGAGGATTCCTAACCTTGGACCTACTCTTAAAGGCACAATATTTATATGGCTAGTCCAGTTTAGGATTCTGGTCAATGGTAACCCCCAGGACGTTGATAGGATAAAAGTTAAGGCACTGTACTTTTTCTGCAACTGAGCTGGGCAGAGGAGGTGTTATTTTTAAATATTTCCTCCATCGAGAGATTGCTTGCACTGGATAACTACATCTAGCGTATTTCACAATATATCAATTCATTCACGAGTTTTGTGAAGTAATGGCTGAGCAAAAGGGAGATGAGACATTGCCAGGTGATCATGCTGTTCAGCTGAGCAGGGAGGGATAACACGTGTGTCAGTGAGCTCCTCTCAGGATGCTCCTGTAGATTCTTGATTTAACAAGTGATTCAAGGGTTATGAGAAAAAAAATGATAATGGGGCCACATTCATTCAGCCATGATTTCATTGAAAGGCAGAGCAGGCTCAAAAGGCAGAGTGGCCTAGTGCTGCATATTTCTTATGATCTGATGATTATCATCAGTGCCGCTGGTAGCAAGAACCACTGAGGGAACATAGGACATTCAAGAGGAGGACAGGAACTGAAAGTGGTGGGACCCATGCGAGTGAGCCTGTCTCACTGGGACCAGTCGGAGAGTGGAGGGGTGTTGGAGTTGGAGGGTCAACTTGAACAGCTGGGAGGTCTTCCTTGGGGAAGTCTTACCATGAGCAGGGCCTTTCCTTGCCCACTGGGCAGCCGATTAGTTCCTTCCCACAACCAGCCGGCAGACAACTACCTTTCACTGTACCATCACCAGCAGCACAATCAGGTCCTTGACTGACAGCTTTACAGCTTTCTTTGGGCTCTTAATTGGTTCCACCATCCTGAACATAACAGGGGGGGGGGGAATCTGAAAGACAAAAGGCTCCTCTTTCTATGCCATTCCATCTGATTTAGTAGCATCCTGCATCAGAGTCTGTGCCCAAAGATAGACCTATGCATATACAGGTATTTGCATTATACAGGTAAATTTGTGCTTTGAGAATTTGTCATGAAGGATGAGGAAGCTCGAATTGAAAATTGTTGTTTGTCTTTTTAATGCTGGCTCTGAAAGAGATTAGATTCTGTTTTCAGTACCTGATGTGCTGAATCTAAATTATGATTTGGAATCTAATCTAAATTAGAGAGAGATAGCAGAGTACAGCAACTGCATATCAACCGAATAACCTTTGTTATCGTTTAATTATTGAAAGTATATTGCACTTGTGACATTAATATAGGAAGACTGCTATAGTTTTGACTGCTAAATACAGCAACAATTTTCAATATTCTGCTAAAAAATATTTACAGCTACCAAGTTCTGTGTAGAAAATAATGCAATGACCTTTACCTCATAAAAAGAAAACAACTGAACCTGAAGGCAACAAATCCAACTGACAAACACCAGCACTCACTGGGAAATAGTGAGAAATGCCAGAAAACATTGGCAAAAATCATCAGCACTCAAAACAAATGACTTATTTCATTCTCTGCCATAAATCTGTTGCCACACATTTGTCCTGGTCCTTGTAATACTGGATAAAGCGACTCTTAAACAACATGTCTACATCCATTTAACACGCAAAGCAATTGCTTTCACTTTGGATAAACCTATCTGGATGTGAGGTGCTAATCACCCTTAAAGTAAACTAGGACATCAAGATCCCTTGCAGCAGTCAAGTAAAACTGAAAGGATCATACCTTAATGTCATCTTGCCAACGGTGCTCCTTCTGAAACTGCTCTGCGGCCTTGGCCAGTCTCTACAGGAAAACAAAGATTCAGAATGAGGACTGACAATCAGATACATAAAGTAGAACTAAGAACTACCACAAACAGCAACATGATGATAACAAGCTTATCTATTTTAAGTGACTACTATTAAGTGATAAATATTCAGGACACCAGGGAAAATTGCCACCTCCTTTTCTTGAAAATAGTTCATGGCCCTCAGTTTAACATCTCATCTGAAAGATGGCACACCCAATTGGACAGCTCTCCTGCAGTATTATACTGGAGAACGAGCTTAGAATTTTGAGGGAAGACTTGAACACAAGTTAGTAACAGAAATGTTGAACTGTGAACAGTGAAGGCACGATAACAAAAGCAGTGAAAAGTTCAATGATAGCATTACAATGACTGCATGTCAATTTACTGGCTCTGAAACATGCTGGCACCTTCTAGTGCCAAGAAATCAAGCTCTTGTTCTTTGTCAAATTCCTATATCAACAGTTAGTGCATAAACATAAACCTGTCATGCTGTAATTACATCCTCCCAAACAACCCTGGCACTACAGTAACAATAGCAAGTTAAATTTATGCTCATGGTTTCCAATAAAAATGTGAGCACATCGAAATTGACAAGTATAGCCAGACTTCACATTTTTAATGCACAATATACTGTATATTATTGATTTGTGGCCTCACTTGTAAGAAATTACTAAGTGAATTTTGAATTTTAAATTTTGAGATTACATATTATGACACAGCATTTGTCCTTACACAAAGTTATAAAACCAAAAATAGATCAGATCATATTGTTTCAAGCAGGAAAATATTTCTTACTGAAATAGTTAACGGGCAATGTAACAGGACAGCATAAAACAAACCATATATTTGAACACAAAGCTATTGATGTAGTTTAGCTCTCCAAGGTTACAATTATAACTGATGTCTTCCACAATTTGAGCACAAGATGTTAAGAAAAGTGAAAAATTTCTGAACGTGATCAAATTTACAAGTTCAATTTAACACCTTCTATATTTTCAGATATAATTTACTACAAATACAAGATGCATCTGTTTGTACTGATATGTAAACAAACAATTTTGGAATAATGGGAATTTATAATTTCCATTCCTGTTTTAATTTTTTTAAATTACATATATCAATTAACATTTCTGCATATTTCCAACTGGACATATGAGAAATAAATTACCTAATAAAAACACTTGACTGGGCCACAAAGTACACCATGTTGGATAGGATGAGATAATATTTCCATGGTGGGTTATGCATTGGCTCAAAAAACCATGACGAGGGAGAATTGTTTATTGAGTCAGAAAGAGTGATTCATAATAATGTATTATGTCAGTTTGTGTGTTCAACTGCAATGTATTGGATTAGTATGCATGCTTTACAATGTTGTGCTGGGTCACTCTGCGTGCTTTACAATAAAATGCTATGTCAGTGTGTTGTTTTTTACAGTAATGCTCTGGGTTAGTTGCCAGTGTTTTGCAACAATGTATGTATTCAGCAAAATATGTATTCAGTGTAATGTAATATTTAATGTAATGTTCTGCAAAGTACTGAGCCAGTCATGTGTTTTACAGTGACATACTGGTACAGGGTCATACCATATTATAGCATAGAAAGAGGTCATTTAGCCTATTGTGTCCACGTCTGTCATCTAGTATCTATTGAGCTCTAATCCCATTTCTAGCACTTGGCCTTGCATACACCAGCAATTCAAGTATTCATCTAATTACTTCTTAAATATTGTGAAGGTTTCTGTCTCCATTGCCCTTGCACACAGTGAGTTCCAGATACCCACCATCCTCCGAATGAAAACACAAGTCTTTAAATCCCATCTAAACCTCTTTTCCCTTACCTTATATCTATGTCCCCCATAGATATAAATTCCTATGTGGTGTGTTTTACATTACATGTAGGGTCAGTATGCTGTGTTTTACATTGCAGCACATTGTCAGTTTTTTTGTTTTTCACAATAATACCCCTACTGGCATAAAATTAAGTAAAGAGGAGGAAAACAACAACAAACTGCCATTCATAGATGTCGCAGTAGAGTGAACAGCCAATGGGGAACTTCAAACCAGTGTCTACAGGAAAGCAACACATATGGACCAAATATTGAACTACAGAAGCAATCATCCCAACACCCACAAACGAAGCTGCATTAGAACATCATTTCAACGAGCCACCACACACAGCAGCACAGAAGAACTACACAGAGAAAAGGAAAATCACCTATACAGTGTATTCAAAAAGAATGGGTCCCCAATGAATGCCAATTTCATAGCAACAAACCCAAACAAGCAGACAAAACACACCCAGAAACCCTAGCCACTCTCCCCTATATCAAAGGCATCTCCAAAATAACTGCCTAACTACTCAGACTACTTGGCATCGTGGTAGCCCACAAACCACCAACACACTAAAACAGCAGCTAATGAACTTGAAAAACCCTATATAGGCAACAAGTAAAATTAACGTCATTTACAAAATACCTTGCAAGAACTGTAAACAGGACAAACAGGCAGAAAACTAGCCACCAGGATACATGAACATGAACATCAACAAGCCACAAAACCACATGCCCCACTCTCACTAGTATCTTTACATACGGACGAGGAAGAACACCACTTCAACTGGGATAACCCATCCATCCTAGGACGAGCCAAATAGAGGCACACATGAGAATTCCTAGACACGCGGCATTCCAACCTGAACTCTATCAACCAACACATTGACTTGGATCCCATTTACCACCACCTGAGAAAAAGAACAGGAAATAACATCACCACAGGAAATGACATCACCAACCCTAGGAAACTGAAACATATAAATGGAAAGCAGGCTACACCATTAGTGTTTCATTTGGTGGATCACTGAAGATGTTACCTAGTATGGTGATAAAATGTCTGGAAAAAAAAATGAACCTTCCAGCTCAGCAAGCAAATGTACATCAATTGGGTCAGTGTAGTGCATTTTATATCACAGTGCAAGGTCAGTGTGGTATGTTTTACATTAAAGTGCAGGGTCAGCCTAATGCATTTGATGTTATTGTGCAGGGTAAGTATGCTGTGTTGTACATTAATCTCTAGGATCAGTATGGTGTTTTTACAAAGTGGTACTGGGTCCTTTGTGTTTTAGTGGATTGCTTGGTCAATGTGGTGTGTTTCACAGCAAAGTTAGTGTAGTCTGTTGTACATTAACATGCAGGGTCACTGTGGTTTGTTTAACAGTCAAGTGCAGGGTAAGTGAAGTGTGTTTTGCATTGAAGTGTAGGGTCAATGTGGTCTTTTGTACATTAGAATACATAGTTAGTGTGGTGTTGTTTACATTAGTATGTAGGCTCAGTATAGTGTGTTTTATACTACAATATAGTGTCAGTATTCTTTGTTTTACATTATACTGTAGGTTCATTATACTGTGCTTTACATTACAGTGTATGATCAGTGTGGTCTGATTTATAGTAGAGTGCAGCGTCAGTATGGGTGGATTTTACATAGAAGTGCAGGGTTCAACTCTATATTTTATAGAACAGTGCAGTGTCAGTGCTCTGTGTTTTACATTTTACAGCAGGATAAGAATACTGTGTTTTACAATTCAGTGCAGGGTCAGTGTGATGTGCTTATATCATAGGGTAAGTGCAGTGTGTTTTACAGTAAAGTATAAAGTCAGTATAGTGTTTTGTATATTAGAATGCAGGGTCAGTTATGTGTTTTACAGTTATGCTTGGTCAGTGTGCAGTTTTTACACTAGTGTGGGGTGGGTGTCGTGTGTATTTATGTTGCAGTTCAGGTTTAATATGGTGTACTCTGGGCCAGTTTGGTGCATTGTACATTGTAGCACATTGTCAGATTGCTGTGATTTACAGGGGAATACTTGGCCAGTGTGGCAGGTTTCCCTGCAAAGTAAACTCAGTGTGGTGTGTTTCACAGCAAAGTACCCTGAGAGTGTGGTGTGTTGTACATAAACATGCAGGATCACTGTGGTTTGTTTTACAGTAAAGTGCAGGGTCAGTGTGGTATGGTTTACTGAGAAATGCAGCATTTGTGTCTAGTGTTTTGTAATGTAGGGTCTGTGTGGCAGGTTTCACATTAAAGTGCTGGATCAATAGCTTTGTGTTCTAGAGTAACGTACTGGGCCGTTCTACTGCATTGTATAAGGGTATACTAGGTTAAGTTGTATTGTTTTGCAGCTATGTATTCAATCAGTCTTTCTGTTCTGGTGTACTGCATTGAGTTCAAGTGACACATTCCACAGTAATGGATCAGTGTGTGCACCTTACAGAAACATACTGGGTCAGTATGGCTATTGTCACAAGTCACTGTAGTACTTTTCTGGGGAAAACAAGTTCTGTTGTTCCCACAGTATCACTAAAGTTAAAGATTTCAAATTATACACTGAATTCCACAATTTGCCTGTCTTTTTGTTCCAGGTTGACTCATGTCAAGTTCTTCACTTCTTCAAATGAATACAGACAGACATAGTCAAACATGCATTGAAAAAAAATGTTATGGGTTAGGGATAATTCTGGGAAAGCAATTCAGTGATCCTTGCCAACAGGATTTACTGAGGTGATCCCTTTCTGACCAAAGCACTGTTTCTTGATCTTCTTTTTCCAGAAAATTTCACTTCTTTGTGGGGGGCACAGGTGACTGGTTCCTCCTGATAGAGACTCCTGATTTACAAATTAAACATCACAACTTCTAGCAACTGCTCAAAGAAAAGTATAGTGGCTTTCTTCATACTTAACATAGCTTTTACTGAAGAGAACAGAAAGAGCTCCTGAGATAGTGGAGATCTGAAAGCTTCTCCCTATCTTCTTTACAGCTCTAAGCTTGTACGCTACCTAGGAACTGATCACATAGTTGTTCGCAGACAGAAGGTGTTTGTCATCAATAACTGATCACTAGTAAACAAACCAATCGGCTACTTGTTGCGAGATGAATCTCCAATTGTACATACCTCTCAGCTTATCTGCAAACAACACTCCAGCTACTGCTTGACCTAGCAGCTGTGCTTAGTGAATACCAGGTTACTTGTTTTTTAAATCTTCATTAATCCTTTAGCAATGATGGCTTTTGAGAAAATTCTTTTCTAACTTCAGTTCACAATCAAAACCACTTAAAAATAAAAAGGCCCCATGGTCTTTACACTCTGTAGAGTCAAAAACATCTGAGTGTTCCTGGCACCTTTCAATGTCAAGCCATCCTTCAATGATAACATTTCATTGCGAATTCAGTTGTGGATCACTTGCTCTTTCTTGCTGAACTTCATTTCATTGGTGCTGACCAAAAATCATCAGACTGACTTAAAGTACATCTTCCACTCCTATGTCCATTACTTTTCACTTTTAAGTCTAGTGACATTTCTGTATTCTTGTCTGGATTTGATAATCTACATAGTGTATCAGACGTGACTTTTCGTTATTCATTCCTTGGAGGAGTACTGATTCATCAGTCAAGGGAGGATGGTACGTGGTAATCAGCAGGAGGTTTTTTTTTTGCCTATGTTTAACCTGAATCCATAAGACTTCATGGGGTCCAAAGTCAATGTTGAGGAATCCCAGGGCAACTCCCTTTTGACTGTATACCACTGTGCTGCAACTCTACTGGGTCAGTCTGTGATGGTGGTATTTGGGATATTCACCGTTTTAAGGTATGATTCTGAGTATGACTATGTCAGACTGCTGCTTGATTCATCTGTGTGAGAACTCTCCCAATTTTGGCACTTCCTCCTTTGTTTTGCTCTTCCAGGAACAAACCTTTGAGCAAAGGAGTTGGGACATCATGTTGAGTTTGTACAGGTTATGGGGAGACCTCTTCTGGAGTACTACGTGCAGGTCTGGTTGCCCTGTAATAGGAAGGATATTGTTGAACTGGAGAAGGTTCCGGAAGGATTTACCAGGATGCTGCTGGGAATTGAGGGTTTGAGATACAAAAATAGACTGGGAGGTTCAGGGGTGAACATATCGAGGTTTATAAAATCATGAGGGACATAGATAAGATGAAGGACAGAAGTATTTTCCCTTGGGTGCGGGAGTTCAAAACTGGGGCATATTTTTAAGGTGAGAGGAGAAAGATTTAAAAATAACATGAGGTGCAACTTTTTCACAGTATTTCATGTGTGGAAAGAATTTCCATAGGAAGCGGTGGGGTGTTTGATCATAGTTTGTCTGTTACCTGTATTTGCCTTATGTTAATTCTGTGATATTAAAACAAAAATCTATTTTGGCACAGTTTAGAGATAGAAATTAATATACAGACATTAACATGAAGAAAAAGTGTGCTTATGACAAGTGCCAGGTAGAAAATACAATTAAGAGGAATATTGGAGGTTCAAAGATGAGATGATAGAGCAAACAAGTCAAGAAGAATTATTTGAAAAGACTAGCATCCAACAAAGAGGTGTCTCAAAGTCTTCTACAGCTACACAAATATTCAAATGGCGGTAAAAGGGGAAGAAGAGCTGATGAAGAACCAAAAAATCGATTGATACCTGGAAGCAAGGCACATAGCCGTGGTGTTAAATGAACAGTTTACATCTGTCTCTACCAAAGAGAGAGATGCTACCCAGGCCTAGGTGACACAGGAGGGACTCGGTCACTAAAAAGGTCCAAAATTGATTGGGGAGAAGTGTTGGATAGACTTTTGGTTCTTAAAGTTGACAAGGCATTAAAAAGACACAGGATGAGATGCAACCAAGGATTTAGAAGGAAGTGAAAGTGGAAACTAACAGGGATTAGCCTCAATCTTTCAATCTTCCCTAGACTCAGGGGAGGTGCCAGAAGACTGGAAAATTGTAAATATTATAGACTCGTTCAAAGGTTTTCAGGATAGGCCCAGAAATTACACTCCAGTCAGTTTAACTTTGGAAGTGAGGAAGTTTCACGGGACAGAATCAGTAGTTTAATGGAAAAAAAAGTAGGTGGATTAGGAAGAGTCCGTATGGATTTCTAAAGGATAAAGTTTAACAAACTGGCTGGAATCTTTTGAAGAAAACAGGAAGGGTCGTTGAGGGTAGCACTCTTGATATAGTGTACAAGGACTTACAGAAGGTATTTGATACAGTGCCACACAATAGACTTGAGGAAAGTTATAGATCATGGAATAACAGGGTCAATAGCACATTGGGTACAAAATTGGCTGAGTGATTGGAAATAGACAATAATGGACAATAGATAATTTTTCAGGTTGGAGAAAAGCATGTAGTAGAGTTCCCAATGGTCAGTATTGGGACTCTGGCTTTTCCTCAGACTTATTAGTGATCTAGAGTTTGGTGTGCAGAAGATAATTTCAAAGCTTGTAGGTGACACAAAACTTGGAGGAATTGTACTTTGCGAGGAACACAGTGTAGAACTCCAGAAAGGCATAAAGGTTGGCAGAGTGGGTAAATAAGTGACAGATGAATATCAATGCAGACATGATGCATTTTAGTGGGAAGAACAATTATAAAGGGGGTGCTGGAGCAGAGGAACCTGGGTACAAATGTGCAAAAATCTAAAGTGGCAGGACCGGTAAAGAGAGCAGTAAGTAAAGCATACAGTATGCTCATTACAGTCTTTCTTGAAACCTGGACAAAATATCTGAATTCAAGAGATTAAGTGACAAAAAGGCTAACCTTGACATGAAGGCCATATTTGATCAAGTATAGCATCAAGGTTCCCTAGCAAAACTGAAATCAATGAGAATCAGCAGGAAAACTCTCTGCTTAACCCTTTTCAGTTGTTTTATCAACAATCTTCTCTTTGTAGTAACATCAGAAGTCAGGATGTTCACCAAGAATTACACAATGTTCAGCACCACTCACAATTCCTCCGATACTGAAGCAATCCACATTCATATACTTAAAGACCTGGACAATATCCAGCCTTGAGCTGAATAATGGTAAGTAACATTTGTACTGCTAGGCAATGACGATCCCTAGTATAAGGAAATCCACCCATCATCCCTTGATGTTCCAAGTCATTACCATCACTGAATCCCTCACTGTTAACAGCCTGGGGATTCCCAGTGACCAGAAATTCAACTGGGCTAGCCATATAAATACAGTGACTACAAGAGCAGATCAGAGGCTAGGAATTGGGCAGCAGATAACTCTCATTCTGACTCCCCAAATGTCCACTATCCACATGGTACAAGCTAGGAGTGTGATAAAATACTCCCCACCTGTCTGAAAGACAGCATTTTTAACAACACTCAAGAAGCTTGACATCATCCAGGACAAAGCAGCCTACTTGATTAGTACCACATCTACAAACATTCACTCCTCCCACTGTAACATTCAGTACCAGTATGATGTACCATCTTACAAGATGCACTACAGAATTTACCAAGGTTCTTATACAGCACCTTCCAAACTCCAGTCCACTTCCATCTAGAAGGACAAGGACAGCAGATACAGGGGAACACACCATCACCTGGCAGGTTTCCCTCAGAGACACTGACCACCCTGACATGGATATATATTGTTGTTCCTTCAGTGTCACTGCATCAAAATCCCAGGATTCCTGCCATAACATCAATATGAATTGACCCATAGCACATGGACAGTGTACTTCAAATAGGCATCTTCTCAAAGGCAAATTATAATATTATCACCCTGGTTCAATTTAAAATTTGTTATTACTAGTGGAAGAGCAGATCTAGAAAGGAAATCTGTACAGCCCACCAAACTCTGGTGCAATAATTCAAACCCTTACATCTTCCATTATTCCAAACGTATATCTACTTCCCTTCCCAGGTGGCAGAGTGTTGAGGCAGAAGCTGCAATAAAATGTTTTAAAAGAGATTAAAGTTGTGAATTGAAAACAAGGCACATTAAAGATTATGGGATCAAACAAGAACTCCTGCAGAGAGCAGACTGTTGGAGATTTGATCAGTCGGTTTTGATGCTACAACATTCTGAGTCAATTACATAGGGCTCAGTATTCATTATTTATGACATAATGATGGGTCTATAGATTTAAACTGGTGCATTGCAAATATTTTCCAATTGATTTTTCATTCTAAACTGTACAAGCCAGCATCATCAATACTTCAAGTCCAATTAACAATGGTAAGCTCATAAATTTACTTCTGTTGCCAGTGTACAGATTAGCAAACCCAGACTATCAGCAGACATGAAGCAGCAGAGTCCGAAGGTCCATAGAAGATTGACTAAAGTCTTGTAATGAGGTTCTTCATTGTCCAGGTACATTTCATTATCATTGTTAGAGATTAAATGTGTAGGACCTCAGCTCAAATAGTGGCACTAATTTACAGCTGCCTTTTTAAACACCCAGAATTCATTAACCTGGGTCGTTTTTGCCGGGTAGGACTTGAAATTGGATTACATGGGCAGTACATAAAGTCATCCAGCACCTCTTATGGGAGAGCCAAAGAAATTTCACATGATACCAGTTCGCCCTGACTTCAGTCATTGGTAAGATTGGAGTCCATTATTAAGGATGAGATTGCAGAGTACTTGGGAGTGCATGGTAAAATAGGGCAGAGTTAGCATGGCTTGTTCAAGAAGAGGTCATGCCTGACAAATCTGTTAGAATCCTTTAAGGAGGTAATGAGCAATAAGACAAAGGATAGCCAATGGACAACATTTATTTGGATTTCCAGAAGGCCTTTGACAAGGTGCTGCATAGGAGGCTGCTAAATATGGTAAGTGCCCATGGTGTTAGGGGCAAGATACCAATATGGATAAAGGATTAGCTAACTGGTAGAAAGCAGAGTAGGGATAAAGTGGTCTTTGTCAGGATGACAAAGTGACTAGTGGAGTTCCACAGGGGTCAGTGGTATGCAACTATTCATATCACACATTAACGATCTGAATGAAGGAATAGAAGGTATTGTTGTTAACTTTACAGATAACACAAAGGTAGGTGGAGGGACCAGTAGTGTTGAGGTAGCAGGTAGTCTGCACCTGACAGTCTTCAATAAATAAATAATGCTTTCACTCATTAAAATCCAAGCAGTTTGCAACAGCCTTCAAGACAATGTGGTAAAACTCTGGCAACTGTCTTCTTGAATGCTAATTTCACGTTGCTTACACACATTATGATACATCCAGCTATATTAGTTCTGTAATGAGTGAAATACTTCAAGACACAGTCAAAAGCTGATTAAACATTTGGAGTAGATATAGTGGGGAAGCCTGCAGCAGAAATCACTAATTTTTTTGCAATTATATCTTTTTCATATCCCATTTCAGCTTTGTCTTAATCTTTAAATAAACTTGAAATGGATTCTTACTTTGTAAACTTTAACTTCGACCCAAGAGGAACTGCACTTTGATTAAGTCAAAATTCATCAATTATGTACTTAGTAGCAGTGTTTTAAAGCCACAGATTTTAGTCCTTTTCCCAAGGATATCTGTGTTTTGGCTGGATACTGTTCTGCCCCTAAATGTTTATGCCAAAGTTTTGTTTTTTTTTTTAACTCTTTTTTTTTGAAAAAGAACAATTGTCCTTTATTGTATTAACCATAATGACCCTTATATTACACAGGACATTGAATAGTTTTAAATGGAGCAATCAATGAGATAGAGTTGGATTGATGGATAGTATACATTTGAGACGTCATCAAGGATGGATTAACAATCTGAGATTTTTGGAAAGCAACAGAGACAATACGCTTTGTTCAAAAATTATAGTTTGGGAAAGTTGGGATGGGAGATTTGAAAGGCTGGAATAGAGCCAGAAATTTGGCTTCAAGGCTTACTGCTTCCAATGTGCTGCTGCAGTTGAAGGGTCAAAAGTCAACCACTGAAGAATACAGAGGGAAGGGACACTGATGGAGTGACTGACTAAAGATCTCCTCCGCCTCCCAACTCCACATGTAAAGTTGGAGACACGGTGTGTATATGCCGAAGATTGTTTCACTATTTTAGATACTTAATTAATTTGGGGTTACTTTAGCATTTTCGTATATAGAAACATAACAGAAGTCTGCTCAGCCATTCAGTATAATCATGGCTGATCGAACACTTCAAAGCCCTTTACTCACTCTCTCCCCATAATCTTGTATATCATTGCTAATCAGAAACCTGTTTGTTAACTTATGCCTTAAATATACATAATGACTGAACCCCTTGTGGTAGAGAATTCCAAAAGTTCCACACCACCTGAGTGAAATAATTTCTCCTCATCAGACCTAAGTAGCATCCTATAGCCTCTCTCAAACCCTGGGCAATATCTTACCTGCAACTAGCCTATCTATCCCTTTAATGAAGCCGAAGTCTTGGAAATTGTTGTCCCTTTAAAACTGAGTTATTTTTGTAATCCAGGTTTAGTATTTCCAGTGTAGCGTGAGATCTTATTTAATTGTTACAAATAAAAGATTCACTAGGCACCACATTACTCTAATATGAGAAAGCATTGAAGAATTGAAAACTAACCTTCAAATGGACAAAAGTCACCCAATGTTATGAGTAGGTGCCCATTGTCATTCGCTACAAGGATTCAAACAACTGTTTGACACAGTGTAAGCTACCAGCTGCTAGAAATGGGGTATGCCAGCAAGTGCTCAGGGGCAGAGGGCAATTCTCATTAGGCAGTTGTGGGCAGCGCTCCTTGTTGAGGAACTGTCTTTTCCATTTGGAAGATGAGGAGGAGGAAGACCCCTGGAAGAGCTCTCTAATACTTGAACTGGCAAGCAGGATGCTGCCCTCACAAGTTTAACAAGACAGACACATTCTCTGCCCATAGCCTGTCTATCCTCAGATTTCAGTGAACTATATACTTTGTCTAACTGACTAATGCATCATATCTAAATTGCTGCTATCTAACAAACTCAAACTATGAAATTTCCTTACAAATGGTAATATTAAGTAAATGTGATCACAAACTCTCAAATCTTACATAAGTCCTTTGTCACTCATTCCTGTTATGTCCAGAGTATGGCTCCAAAATTAAGCAATCTGCAGGGGTGTGAACTACAGTCATTGCAAAGATAAATCGCCATAGTTCCAGAGGTCTGCTTTCTCATTAGAGAAATCCAGGGCTCCTGAAGAAGGGCTCACGTCAATTCTCCTGCTCCTTGGATGCTGCCTGACCTGCTGCGCTTTTCCAGCAACACATTTTCAGTTCGAATCAGCCAACTGAGCTAACCAACCTCACAGCATAGCACTAACCTTTTCATACTAACCAGTGATTAGATTAGATTAGATTAGATTACAGTGTGGAAACAGGCCCTTCGGCCCAACAAGTCCACACCGACCCGCCGAAGCGAAACCCACCCATACCCCTACATTTACCCCTTACCTAACACTACGGGCAATTTAGTATGGCCAATTCACCTAACCTGCACATCTTTGGACTGTGGGAGGAAACCGGAGCACCCGGAGGAAACCCACGCAGACACGGGGAGAACGTGCAAACTCCACACAGTCAGTCGCCTGAGTCGGGAATTGAACCCGGGTCTCTGGCGCTGCGAGGCAGCAGTGCTAACCACTGTGCCACCGTGCCGCCCACCGTGCATATACAGAAGCAGGCAAAACGCATTCGGACAATTCCACCTATAAATTGTCTGCTCACCTAGTGCCCCTTCTGTAAGTTCTTATTGAATTTACTTACACCATCCTTTCAGGTAGCACATTCCAGATCATAAAAACCATTCCTTTTGGGTAAGATCAAGTGTCTGCTCTTATCAGAACGGGTGTCGAGTTGCGAGTCATCAGAGCTAGTTTAGATCATCACTGGATCATGATTGGAGGATCGTTTGGTTGTGCTGACCTGCTCTTGATGGATCTTCATGCTGGCTTCGGTCTAATGCCAATTCAGGGACCAGTCATCCTAGGAGCTATGGCCTCAGCACCCGCCCGCAGCGCAGGCCAGGGCATTCGCAACATAGTCAGGGTTACTGTGAAGAAGGTGGAGGAGCATACACCATCGATCGGGCAGTGTTCATCAAGAAGATTCTGCTCGAGTGCTGTGGGTTTGATGCAGCAGATGTGTACTGATCCACGAAAACACCAAGTGTCACTACGTACTGAGGTTCTACCTGTCCCCGGTGTTGCGAAGGATGGGCCTGGCCTCGCTGCCGCGGAACGCTCTGAGTAGTTGGACCGTTCCGTATCACCTGTCCTTCGTGGAGAAATTTATCAAGAAAAACACCTCTGACCACAAGTCCATCAGGAAGTGGTCAGCATGTAGTGTCCTTGAGACCCTTCAGGACATGGAGAGGGCGGATCCTATCGAGCCGTTCCCTGAGCAGACTGGCAAAGCCATTTGGCAGAATGCCTCATCGCCAGAACTTTCCAACAAGCACCAAGACATGGCTTGGCTGGTGGTGAGAAGGGCTTTGCCTGTGAGATCCTTTATGCACGTCCGGACTCTCAGCCGCACCGCACGCTGCCCTCGAAGCGGCTGCTGGGGGGACGAGACTGTCACACATCTCCTTCTGAAATGTGCCTACGCAGAAGGGGTCTGGAGAGGAATGCAGTGGTGTTTGTCGAGGTTTGTCCCGAGCAGCGCCGTGAAGTGGGACTCCATGCTCTACAGCCTGTTCCCTGGGACGCACACCGAGACGAACATCAACTGTGCCTGGAGGATCATCAATTCGGTGAACTACGCTCTCTGGGCGGTCTGAAACTTGTTGATCTTCCAGCTGAAGGAGTTGACCCTGAATGAGTGTTGCAGACTGGCACATTCCAAGGTCCAGGACTATGTGTTGAGGGACGTGCTGAAGCTTGAGGCAGCTGCTGCCAAGGTGCGGTGGGGAAAGACCACCGTGTAACGTCTGCCTGCCTAAAGAAGAACAGGGGTCCCACGCAGTCATTTGGGCTCTGCTGACGCCTCAGCTAAAAATGTAATCGTACAGACCTGTAAATAGGAATGATTACTCTGCTTCAGTATGCAAAGAAATGGAATGTTTACATATGTATGGCATATCCAACTGTACAAACCATCAAATTATTTTATGAATAAAGGAGATATTTGAAATAAAAATAAACATGTACTGATCCATCAGGATCTCACAGGCAGAGCCGTTCTCACCACCAGCCAAGCAATGTCTTGGTGCTTGTTGGAAAGTTCTGGCGATGAGGCATTCTGCCAAATGGCTTTGCCAGTCTGCTCAGGGAACCACTCGATAGGATCCGCCCTCTCCTTTTCCCGAAGGACTCTCAGCCGCACTGCACGCTGCCCTCGAAGCGGCTGTGGAGGGGACGAGACTGTAACACACCTCCTTCTGGAATGTGCCTATGCAGAAGAAGTCTGGGGAGGAATGCAGTGGTGTTGTCGAGGTTCGTTCCGAGCAGCGCCGTGACGCGGGACTCCGTGCTCTACGGTCTGTTTCCCGGGACGCACACCAAGACGAACATTAACTGTGCCTGGAGGATCATCAACTCGGTGAAGGACGCTCTCTGGGTGGTCCGAAACCTGCTGATCTTCCAGCTGAAGGAGTTGACCCCGACTGAGTGTTGCAGACTGGCACATTCCAAGGTCCAGGACTACATGTTGAGGGATGCGTGAAGCTTGGGGCAGCTGCCGCCAAGGCGAGGTGGGGAAAGACCACTGTGTAATATCTGCCTGCCTCAGAGGAACAGGGCGCCCACGCAATCTTTTGGGCTCTGCTGACGCCTCAGCTAAATATATGGACATATGATTGATAAACATACAGACCTGTATATATAAATGATAAATTCTGATCTCTGTATGCAAATGTTTACGTATGTATGGCATGACCAACTGTACAGACCATCAAATTATTTTATGAATAAAGTATATTTTTGAAATTAAAAAAAAAGTACTGCCTGCTCAAGGACAGATTACCTGTTCGTGTCCCGAATATTCTCCGTCAAATCCACCGACGTCAAGCTGGTGTTCTTCTCTGACTACTGCCTCCTGCTGGCTGACTGTCACCAAGCTGTTGACCCCAGGAAACATTAAGGAGCTCAAGAAGGATTACGCAGGTTGGAGAACCGCAACGCCTCTCTTTGATTCTCCAGCGGACTGGTGGGAAACAGTAAAAGGGAACATCAAGAGGTTCATCATCCTCAAAGGTGTTCAGGTGAGAGAGAGGTGGGGAAAACTGTCCTAACTCCAGGAAAATATGCAGAACCTGCTCCTGCTGCAGACGATGGGGGTCGATATCACGGAGGACCACCAGAAGGTGAAGGGCCAGCAAGCCTCGCTCTTTGCCCCGGAGACCTCCAAGATAATCTTCTGGTCTAGGGTCCGCTCGGTGGAGCAGGACGAGACGTGCTCACGTTTCTTCTTCCAGAAGGTACACAAAGAGAGCTCCGTGCTCAGCAGACTGAAAGAAGAAGATGGTTCGGTAACGTCATCTCAGGCTGACATCATGAGAATCAGCAAATCCTTGTATGCCAGTCTGTATGACTCGAAGCCATATGAGAGCACAGCCTCCCAATCATTCCTGTCTTCTATCACGGAGGTCTTAGACGACAGAACACGGGAGAGGCTGGACCAGCCGTTATCTCTGGATAAGCTGACCAAGGCCCTTGAGTCCTTCGAAAAGAATAAAACTCCCGGAAGCAACGGCTTACCGGTCGAGCTCAATTCCGCTCTGTGGGACTTGATTGGTCAGGACCTGCTGGAGGTGTATGTCAGTATGCCTCGGGCAGGTACCATGAGTGAATCCATGAGGAAAGGCATCATCACCCTCATCTACAAGCGGAAGGGGGATAGGGAGGAACTCAGAAATTGGAGACTAATCTCACTATTAAGCACGGATTACAAAATCTTGTCAAAGGTCATCGCCAACCGGGTCAGGTCTGCTCTGGGATTGGTGATCCACCCTGACCAAACCTGTGCTGTACCAGGCAGCAAGATCGCTGAGAGTCTCGCACTCCTCAGGGATACGATCGCCTATGTGCAGGACAGGGGGTTGGACACCTGCCTCATCAGCCTGGACCAGTTCTCTCCAAAATGGGCTTTGTGGAGGGAATCTGCAATTAGATCAGACTGCTGTACACCAATATTGTCAGTGCAGTCTCAATCAATGGGTGGGAATCAGATTCCCAATCAGCTTTCCAATCAGATCTGGAGTCAGGCAGGGCTGCCCTCTCTCTCATGCCTTGTTTGTGTGCTGCATAGAGCCATTTGCCGAGTCTATCAGGAAGGATGCGAGCCTGAGCGGGGTGACTATTCCTGGCATTGGGGCCTACAGGTTAAGGCCTCCCTGTACATGGATGACATCGCCGTTTTCTGCTCGGAACCCCTGTCCGTGCACAGACTCATATGTATATGTGACCAGTTCGAACGGGCCTCGGGAGCCAAGGTCAACCGAGGCAAGAGCGAGGCCATGCTCTTCGGGAACTGGGCTGACCAATCCTCGATCCCCTTCACCGTCAGGCCTGACCACCTGAATGTGCTGGATATTTGGTTCAGAGGGGCTGGGGCGTGTTTTTCCCCCTGTTGTCCAGATCTTTGTACACTGTGTCCCTTCGGACCCAGTTAATCTTTGATCTCCACATGAAGTGGAAGATGGCCCGGGTGACTGCGGCGGCAAGACTTGGGAGGAGTGAATCAGGAAAGCGAGGCAGAAACTAGGCAGATGGGAGCAACAGTCGCTCTCCATCGCAGGAAAAAACCTGGTCATCAGGTGTGAGGTACTGTCAGTTTGTTATATGTGGCACAGGGCTGGCCTATTCCCAGAACCTGTGCCGCTGCAGTCACCCGGGCCATCTTCCACTTCATGTGGAGATCAAAGATGGACCGGGTCTGAAGGGACACAATGTACAAAGATCTGGCAACAGGGGGAAAAACACACCCAGTGCCACCCTCACTCTGATGGCCACCTTTGTGTGTGGCTGCATCAAGCTGTGTGTGGATCCCCAGTACGCAAACACCAAGTGTCACTACGTACTGAGGTTCTACCTGTCCCAGTATTGCGAAGGATGGGCCTGGCCTGGCTGCCGCGGAACTCTCCAAGTAGTTGGACCATTTCGTATCACCTGTCCTTCGTGGAGAAATTTATGAAGTAAAACACCTTTGACCACAAGTCCATCAGGAAGTGGTCAGCACGTCGGGTCCTTGAGACCCTTCGGGAAAAGGAGTGGGCGGATTCTATTGAGCGGTTCCCTGGGCAGACTGTCAAAGTCATTTGGGAGAATGCCTCATCGCCAGAACTTTCCAACTAGCACCAAGACATGGCTTGGCTGGTGGTGAGAAGGGCTCTGCTGGTGCAATCCTTTATGCACGCCCGGACTCTCTACCCCACTGCACGCTGCCCTCGAAGCGGCTGTGGAGGGGACGAGACTGTCACACACCTCCTTCTGGAATGTGCCTATACAAAGGAAGTCTGGAGAAGAATGCAGTGGTGTTTGTCGTGGTTCATCCCGAGCAGCTCTGTGACATGGGACTCCGTGCTCTACGGTCTGTTCCCCAGGACGCGCACAGAGACGAATATCAACTGTGCCTGGAGGATCATCAACTCGGTGAAGGACACTCTTTGATCTGCCTGAAACCTGTTGATTTTCAGCTGAAGGAGTTGATCCTGACTGAGTGTTGCAGACTGGCACATTCCAAGGTCCAGGACTAGGTGCAGAGGGACGCGCTTGGGGCAGCTGCTGCCAAGGTGCGATGGGGAAAGACTATCGTGTAAGGTCTGCCTGCCTAAGAAGAACAGGAGGCCCACCCAGTAATTGGGCTCCGCTGACGCCTCAGCAGAACATCTGGATAGTCAATGTAAAGATTTGCACATACAAATGATTAATTCCGATCTCTGTATGTAAAGAAATGGAATGTATGCGTGTGTATGGCATTACCAATTGTACAGATATCAAAATCATTTTATGAATAAAGTATATTTTTGAAATTAAAAAAAAGAAAACCATTGTAATGATATTTCTCTTGTACTTCTTTTGCTAATTATCTTAAATCCCAGATGTCTAGTTAATGGTCCTGCTTCAAGTGGAAATGGTTGTGCTTGACTTTTCAAAACTCCTCAGAATTTGAACCCTTCTTTCAGAGCTCCCCTTAGTTTGCATTTTTTCATTGAGTGATCACATTGCTCAGGTAAAAGTCAACCTCTAGCCCAAACAGGAGCTAGCCAGACGGCCATGGTTACTACCTGATGTCTTCGGATCCAGGAAGGCAGCATGTACTGGGAAGACTCACTACAGAAACTTATGTGTTAATAATGAGCACAATTCAGAAATTTAACTCACATTCCTCAATCTAAACCCAACGATAGGTAATTGTGTATGAATGCACATTGTGAAACGAATCATGTTCAAATTAGTCAACGTAACATCAAAGGACAGAAAACCAAATACTCAACCAAGCCCCATTTCTAATGAATTTTAATGTTGCCTGAGGTGACACTGTGCTGACAAATCTCCCTCACCCCTTCACAGTTCTCTCATGTTTTTATTCCATGGTTTTCCTTAGGCTGAAGTGAGATAGCAGAGACAGATGGATTCGCAATCTGTGTAGCTCCTACTGTCTCTGAATCAGACTGAAAATATTCTCAGCTCCAATCACCAAGCTTTCCAAAACACTACTAACAGGGGCTGTCATTGTCCCTCTGATATTTTCATTGACAGTGTAATTAATTAAGTTATTCAGACCTATGTGCCTCAACGCATATGGATAAACTGTTAAAAGCTGACAGTTAAGAGCAGTAGAGATTACAGGTAAACAGAGGACTTAATCATGATTTTCAAAGCCATGAGTCTTGAGGCACAGTGGATAATGTCTCTTCTTCTGAGCCAGAAGCTCTGAATGTTATTGCCAGTCTGGGGCTTAATGAGCAAGAAGCATACATTTATAACATTATACTTTCAATTTTCTTATGACAGGCAGTAAGAGTGGGAAAGTCTTCTCAGCCATGCTTTTGTGGAGTTGTGCCCCTCGAGCTGGTGGTAGGCTGGTGACTGAAGGAGAAATCTGGTGTGTAAACTCTAAACATCTGCTTTGTCTGCCCTTGTGTCATGAGACATGGAGAGAACCAAGGAAGTCAGAAAGAATTCAATATCAGAAATGATCTGGACTTTGGTTAAGAAAATGCTAAAGCGATTGACAAAGGAAGCAAAGACACACTAAGAAAAACGTTCTTAAGAAGCAAGCAGTTGGGATGTCGCCTGCAGTTTCTGACAGTATGGTAGAGCCACGTTCAATTGTGGCTTCAGTGAAGATTTGGATAAACACCTGAAAAGAAAAAAAACATAGGTTTATGGGGAAAGGGCAGAACGTGACACTAGCTGAGTTGCTTTTGTGGTGAGCTGACACAGGCAGTACTTGCTGATTTTTATAGGAATTTAGCAAAGTGTCAATTTTGCCAAGTTTCATGGGGGATTTCTGTCCATGAGGCTTAGTGAGAATTCTCATGCCTATTTGCAAACTCGCCTCTTTAGCTGTGTACCACTCCCTTATTATGCACTGTTCCACTTTCTGCAGACATCAGTACTTGCCGCTGCTTGGAACTGGGATTCCCAGCCAAAGCACCATATTTAATACAAAGTTGTACAACCAGATCAAGCCCCAGTAGGTCAGAGCCACCCAGTGTGATTCTTGTCAATTGGCCCAGATGACATGTTGGAAAAAGGGAAGTTGACACACCATTTTGCCAACAGGGACCTGGAGGTCTTGGACAGGGTTGTGTAGAGGAGGGCCATCCTCTTCCTCTAGGACCAGCTGAGGAGATCATACCACCAGACCCTGACAACCTGATATGAGGTTGTCACTCAAGTCAGTGTGGTATCCATGGTCCAGAGGAATGCCCCATAATACCACAAGATTGTTGGTGATCTCCTCCGCTGCCATCCTCTTCTCTCTGCTATCTCACACTCACTGTAACTCAGCTACCACACCCATCTCCAAACATTTTCCCTCAGTCACTCTCTTCCACCCAATCCCTCCACACTACTAGTTCTGCCTGGCTTCTTGCTGCCTACTCATTCAGACAAATCACCTCACCACCTTTCCCCACCTCCAGCCAAACTAACAGCTGTGTCAGTCACTTTCATCTCACTCAATCCTCCCCTTTGTCTGATTTCAGAAAAAAATATCATAATAGGGTGAGAAGAGGCAAGATCGGTGGTGGGTTGCTCAACATTTGGCCCATTGCTCCTGGCCTTGGTTTGTAAGTACCATGACTGTTCATATGGTGAAGCTAAAACCTCTATGCTGTGGCAGGCAAGTAAGAATTACTGCCCATTGCTGTGTCACTCACCCATTAGTGCCTCTCTGAATCTGCCACTTGCTTGAAAAACTTTCCCTCTTCTGTTCCTGCATTAATAAGTGGCATCTGTAAGGTCTCAGCAGCCAAGAGGTTGGCTCCTCAAGACTCCTTGTCCTCCACCTCTAAGGGAAAGTCACAGAGCCATCAAAGGATGCACCAACAAGCTCACCTTCCTCCAGTTCAGATGTTGATACCTTGTTAGTCGTGTGTGCTAAACTGGAATAAGGAGGGCATGCTAATGAGCATATTACTGCCCTGTTTCCACAGCTGATGAAAGAAGAAATACCTTAGATGTCTGGCACCTGCTTAATCCCACAGATAGAGGACCCCATGGTGTCAGCAATTCAGAACTCCATACAAATAGACTGATACAGTCATACAGCACAGAAACAGACAGCTCGTCCGCACTGACCAGACATCCCAATCTGACCTAGTCCCATTTGTCAGCATTTGGCCCATATCCCACTAAACTGTTCCTATTCATATATCCAGATGCCTTTTAATCGTTGTAATTGTACCTGCCTTACTATTTCCGCTGGTGGCTCATTCCATTCATGCACCACCCCCTGCATGAAAACATTACTCTTCAGGTCTTTTTCAAATCTCTTCCCCCTCACCTTAAACCTATGTCTTCTAGTTTTGGAATCCCCCCCTCCTAGAAAAAGGGCTATACTTCCTATCAATACCCTCATGATTTTATAAAATTCTATAAGGCCAACCCTCAGCCTCCAATGCGATGGGGGAAAAAAAACCCAGCCTCTCCATATAACTCAAACCCTCCAGTCCCGCAACATCCTAGTAAATCTTTTCTGCACTCTCTCAAGTTTAATAATGTCCTTCCTATAGAAGGGTAATCAGGTCTGTATGCAGTATTCCAAAAGTGGCTTCACCGATGTCCTGTACAGGAGCAACATGACATCCCAAATCCTATACTCAGTATTCTGACAATGAAGGCAAACATGCCAAATGCCTTCATCGCCACCCTGTCTTCTTGCGATTCCACTTTCAAGGAACTATGCACCTGCACCCCGCAGTCTCTGTTTGGCAACACTGTCCAGGTTCTACCATTAACTGTATACATCCTGCTTTAGTTTCATAGAATCATAGAGTCCCTACAATGTGGAAACAGGCCCTTCAGCCCAACAAGTCCACACCGACCGCCCGAAGAGTATCCCACCCAAACCTATTTCCCTACCCTATTACTCTACATGTATTCCTGACTAATGCACCCAACCTACACATCCCTGAGCGCTGTGGGCAATTTAGTATGGCCAATTCACCTAACCTGCACATCCTTGGATTGTGGCAGGAAACTTAAGCACCTGGAGGAAACGCATGCAGACAAGGGAAGAATGTGCAAACTCCACTCAGACAGTCGCCCCATGCTGGAAGCGAACCCAGGTCCCTGGCGCTGTGAGGCAGCAGTGCTAACCACTGAGCCTTACCAAAATGCTACTCATCTGCCAATCCTCAGCCCACTGGCCCATTTGATCAAGGTCCTGTTGTACTCTGAGATCTTCTTCACTGTCTACTACGCCACCTATTTTGCTATTGTCTAGGAAACACAACAGCAGCTGGCAGGTTTGACAAAGGCATAAGGCAACTGACCTACAGTTTGTACCTATGCTGTTTGTACTACGCTGCCACTGGCATGCATATATCTGACTACCTCCATAAGGAAGTTACCAGACCCATGGAGAGTCAGGTCTGCTGAATATATCTGCATTCCATTTCTTGTTTTGGTGCTTAGCAACAAAAACAAGGTCACAGGGAGACAAGGGATCTTGAACTCACTCCAGGTGCCCTTCCTTAATTGGAAACAGGGCAGTAACAGTATGCCCTGTCATATTGGGTGAAGGATGGCAAGGGTCTGCATCTTTATTCTTGTAGTTGTGGCTAGAAAGGCATTCATTCACATAACTGACACTGAATAATGAAGTAAAAACAATGACTGCAGATGCTGGAAACCAGATTCTGGATTAGTGGTGCTGGAAGAGCACAGCAGTTCAGGCAGCATCCAAGGAGCAGCGAAATCGACGTTTCGGGCAAAAGCCCCTTCCTGATGAAGGACTTTTGCCCGAAACGTCGATTTTGGTGCTCCTTGGATGCTGCCTGAACTGCTGTGCTCTTCCAGCACCACTAATCCAGAAACTGAATAATGAACATATATTTACTAAAGGAGGAATGTATTTAAAATGAAGTAGCACCCATACAACCTATGTTCCCTGAGAAAGTTGCTGTCATCTCTTCCCTTTGCTGTGTCTTGGTGCGGAAGAGGGGCTGCAACTGGGGTGGAGGGAGTGTGTCTTACAGTGGAACCTATTGATGTTGGTGTTTTTATTCAGAGACCCTGAGTGCAATGATGCTCTCCTTCAACAAGGTTTGTTGCCCTTGGTGTTTATTTCAGAGGGATCATAAATGGAGAGTTGCCAAGAGGTCTGGCTCGGGTGGGTTTTAGGGGCATTTTGATTATAGCTAACAGATACTGCTTCAGGCAAAAGACTTAAAAGTTAAAAAAAAACACTTATACAATGAAAGGGGAGTGGCCAGTTCTCCCAGCTCAGTTTTACCCTGACTTCATTTGGTTTTAGCAACCAGCAAGCTGTTTTGTATCCAAATGGCTAGTTCTCCCTAAATTCCATGCTAATCAGTCTCTCATGGGGAACCTTGTTGAATGCCTTTCTAAAGTCCATATAGATCACGTCCACCGCTCTGCCTTCATCAATCCTCTTTGTTACTTCTTCAAAAAACTCAATCAAATACGTGAGACATGATTTCCCACACACAAAACCTTGTTGACTATCCCTAATCAATCCTTGCTTTTCCAAATACATGTACATCCTGTCCCTCAGGATTCCCTCCAACAACTTGCTCATCAGCGATGTCAGGGTCACCAGTCTATAGTTCCCTGGCTTATCCTTGCCACCTTTCTTAAAGAATGGCACCATATTAGCCAACCGCCAGAGTTCTGGTACCTCACCTATGACTAGTGATGATACAAATATCTCAGCAAGGGGCACAGCAATCACTTCCCTATCTTCCCAAAGAGTTCTAGAGTATACTTGATCAAGTCCTGGGACTTTATCCATTTTAAGCTTTTCAAGACATCCAGCATTTCCTCTTCTGTAATACGGTCATTTTTCAAGGTGTCACCATCTATGTCCCCAGATTCTATATCTTCCATGTCCTTCTCCACAGGAAACACTGAAGCAAAATACACATTTAGTATCTTTCCCCATCTCTGGCGGCTCCTTGCTAATCTTTGAGGGGCCTATTCACTCCCTAGTTACCCTTTTGTTCTGACTGAATTTGTAAAAACCCTTTGGATTCTCCGTAGTCATATTTGCCAAAGCTATCTTGTCCCCTTTCTGCCCTCCTGATATCCCTCTTAAGTATACTCCTACTGCCTTTATACTCTTCTAAGGATTCACTCGGTCTCTCCTGACATATGCTTCCTTCTTTTTCTTAACCCAACCTTCAATTTCTCTCATCATCCAGCATTCCCTACATCTACCAGCCTTTCCTTTCACCCTAACATGAATATACTACCTCTGGACTCTCGTTATTTCACTTCTAAAGGCTTTCCATTTTCTAGCCATTCATTTATCTGTGAACATTTGCCCCCAACTTTTTTAGGAAAGCCCATGTCATTCAGGGGCTGTGAGGATTTTGCCCAGCAAAATTTAATAGCCTCATATGCTACTGCCATTCTACGATCCTAACCTCCAAACCAGACAGACACACATCAAATCTCTGAAAAAATACACACTGATCCTCAAACACAAATAAACAGTAACACTTAGAACACTTAAACACAAAGCAAAGCCCAGTGCATACTGATATTAATTCCATAATATTTGTTGATGAGTTAGTGGAAAATATAGCACACCTGAGGAGAAGTCAGCACAAGTACAACTGAAATAACTGAATCCTGCTGGATAAGTAACCAGTTCAAGATGTTCTTCAACTACTAAGCTCTATTAATCAGAATGCTGGGCTCGTCCACAGCTGCAGTTTAGTTGCTAATTGTTAATTATAGAAACAAAAGAATTAAAAAAGCAACAATCACATATGTTGGGTGTCAAACACACTTTCATTCTGCACTGTTAAGCTGAATGAAGTTGGGCTAACAAGTCAAATATATTTGGTATGAGGCAAAATTAGATACTAGGAAATAAGGCCATTGTATTCATGGGTCTTGGTGTAGACCAATGGACTATGACAATATTTGTAGCTTCTCAATTTAATTCATACAATATGTTCTCACTTTTCCATCCATCTACTGACTCACATAAATCTAGCTCATCTCAAACTCTGCAATACCAAAATTTATACCAAATCCCATTCACCAACACTCTTTCCTTTAGTTTTCATTCAAGGGGTATGGACATCACTGAATGGACCAGTATTAATTACCCATTAGTAGTTGCCCTTGAGAAGGTAGTGGTGAGCTCCCTTCTTGAACATGGCAGCCCATATGCTGCAGACAGATCCATAGTGCTGTGACGTAGGGAGTTCCTTAATTTGGCTCAGTGATGCTGAAGGAACAGTGATATATTTCCAAATCAGGATGTTGAGTGGCTCGAGGGGAACTTTCAGATAGTGGTGTTCCCATGTATCTGTTGCCCTGGTCCTTCTAGATGGTGGTGGTCATGGATTTGAAAGGTGTTGCATAAGGAGACTGGATGAATTTATGTAGTACATCTTGTAGATGGTACAGATTGCTGTTACTGAGCATTGGTGATGTAGGAATGAATATTTGCAGATGTGGTGCCAATCAAGTGAGAAGTCTTGAGCTGGATGATGCCAAGTTTCTTTAATCTTGAAGTTTTACTCATCCAAACAAGTGTCTTGCAGATGGTGCATATCAGTCTTACTCACTGCAAGATTCCTAGCCTCTGACCTGCTCTTATACCCACAGTTCTTAGAATAAGAACATAAGATATAGGAATAGAAGTAAGCTGTTCAGCCTCTCAAGCCTGCTCCATTCAAGAGCATCATGGTTGATCCAATATTCATCACATCTACTTTCCTGCCCTTTCCCAATAATCCTAGATTGCTCTACAGATCAAGAAGCTATATCAACCTTAAAAATACAGAAGGACTCTGTCCTGACAGTTCATGGTGGCAAGAAACTCCAAGTTCTCTCAAATGTGGAGAAAAGAAACTCCTCAACAAGTGCTTCTTTATTCTGAGACTCTGCCCTCTGGCCCTAGACTCTCCCATTAGCAGAAAAATCCTCTCAGCATTACCCTGTCAAGCCCCTTAAGAATCCTATAGGTCGTAATGAGATTCTCTCTCATTATTCTAAACTCTCAGCCTTCAATGAAATAATATCTTCCCTTAAATAAGGGGTCCACAATCACTCACCATACTCCAGACGTAATTTCACCAATGCCTTGTACAGTTGCAATAAGACTTCCCTACTCTTATACTCCAACATTTGGAAATAAAATATATCGAACTTAGAACATTATGGCACAGTACAGGCCCTTTAGCCCAAGATGTTGCGCCGACCTGTGGGACCAATCTGAAGCCTATCTATCCTAGATTATTCCATTTTCATGCATACGTTTATCCAATGACCATTTAAATGCCCTTAAAGTTGGCGAGAGAAAGTGAGGGCTGCAGATGCTGGAGATCAGAGCTGAAAATGTGTTGCTGGAAAAGCGCAGCAGGTCAGGCAGCATCCAAGGAACAGGAGAATCGACATTTCGGGCATGAGCCCTTCGATTCTGCTACTGTTGCAGGGAGAACGTTCCATGTTCCTACTACTCTCTGAGTAAAGAAACCAGCTCTGACATCTGTCCTTTATCTATCACCTCTCAATTTAAAGTGATGTCCCCTCATGCTAGCCATCAACATCCAAGGAAAAAGGATGTCACTGTACACCTTATCTACCTCTCTGATTATCTTACATGTCTCAATTAAATCACCTCTCAACTTTCTTCTCTCTAACGAAAGCAGCCTCGAGTACCTCAGCCTTTACTTATAAGACCTTCCCTCCATACCTTCCCAACATCCTAGTAAATATCCTTTGCACCCTTTCCAAAGCTTTCACAATACACCAAGTGTGGCCGCACCAGCTGCAACGTGCCCTTATGGCTCTGAAAGTCAATCCCTCTACCAATAATAGCTAACACACCGTATGTCTTCTTAACAACCCTATCAACTTGGGTGTCAACTTTCAGGGATCTGTATACATGGACACCGAGAGCTCTCTGCTCACCTACTCTACCAAAAATCTTACCAATACCCCAGTATTCTGTATACCTGTTGCTCCTTCCAAAGTGAATCGCTTCACACTTTCCGCATACAACTCCATTTGCCACCTCTCAGCCCGGCTCTGCAGATCATCTATGTCCCTCTGTAACCTGGAACATCCTTCGACGCTATCCACAACTCCACCGACCTTAGTGTCGTCCGCAAATTTACTAACCCATCCTTCTACGCCCTCATCTAGGTCATTTATAAAAATGACAAACAGCAGTGGCCCCAAAACAGATCCTCGCAGTACACTAGTAACTCAACTAAAGGATGAACATTTCCCATCAACCACCATCCTCTGTCTTCCTTCAGCTAGCCAATTTCTGATCCAAACCACTAAATCACCCTCAAACCCATGCCTCCATATTTTCTGCAATATTCTACCGTGGGGAACCTTATCAAACACCTTACTGAAATCCATATACATGACATGGATTCCTAATTATTTGCTGCATCTGTGTGCTAGCTTTCTATGTTTGTTCCACAAGTAGCCACAAGTCCCGTTATGCCGCTAGTCCATTTCAGTTCCTGATCATTGGTAATCTCTGGATGTTATTTGTGATGATAATGCCATTGAATTTTCAGGGACAATGGTTAGATCGCCTCTTGTTGGAGATGGTCATTGCCTGGCACTTACGTGCTACACATGTCACTTGCCACTTCAGCCTAAGCCTGGATATTGTCTAGATCTTGTTGCATTTGAACATGGACTGCTTTAGTACCTGAGGAGTTGTGAATGATGCTGGACATTGTGCAGTCATCAGTGAACATCCCCACTTCTGACCTGAAAGAGGAGGGAAGGTCTATGACGAAGCACTTGAAGATGGTTGGATCTAGGATGCTACCTTAAGGAACTCCTTGCAGAGGTTTACTGGAGAAGAAATGACTGACCTCCACGACCATCTTCCTTTGACTACAGCCTGTGTACAGTTGTCACCCTAATTCCCATTAGTTTTGCTATGGCTTAATGCTATGCTCAGTCAAATGTGGCCTTGATGCCACCCTCACCTCATTTCTGGAATTTAGCTGCTTTGTCCATGTTTGAATCAAGGCTATTATAAGGTCAGGACCTGAATGGCATTTGCAGATTTATTCTATTCTGTTCAAAAAGCACACAATCTGCAGGCAGTCAGTCTATGTGACATTTTATAAATTCCTACTTGCAGCTGGAACACAGCACTTCACATTTCCCTTTAAAATAATGGAAGAGTTAGAGTACAGGCTACTTTCTTAAAATATTTTGAGAGGGTCTTATCGGTCCATAACAATAGTCACAGCTCCATCCCAGTCAGCCACTCTTTCATTCTCCATGGTCTCAAAAGGTACACCATAAACTGGCATAACATGATAGAATCATATTAACTGCCAAAGTGGCAGGTATCTACGTGCATACCTCTGTACTAGCAATCACAGACAAGTTATACACTCAAGAATGAAATCCTCTTGTCCACAGAGAGGATGATATATCACCATTAATGTATTTTGGAGATTCCAGACAATAAAAACGTAGTACTGTTACACATTGTTCCTGTTTCTCGTGTGTTCATTTTCCTGGGCAAACATTGCACCAGTGACCTGCATTGCAAATATGCATTGCAGACAGAAAGCTAAGATACATTATGTGCCAATGCTCAGACAGATACAGAAACACTGAAGACCAAGCAGCAATGATAGTGGCAGCCACAAATGTGCTTGCCCATCTTGGAACCAATGCCTAAACATGCCTGCAATCACATTTCAGTATGGAGCGGAGGGTGGATTAAGAACCGGATCACTCTATGAATTTAAAACAGGACATTTCTATGAAATAATATTTGTTTTAGAATAGGATGTCAGAGTACAGCAGGATCTCTCTGTGGAACAAGATCTTAGGATGCAGTGCTCGGTGAGTTTTGAAAGGGGATCTGTTTGATATGTATTGAATATATGTGGAAGAATACAGGAAGCCACTGAGCCATCACTCGACGAACTAGAAGAATATGAATTTGCTCCATGATATCATCAGTACCCAATCTACTCTAAACATTCCAAGCCACCTTTTGCTCAAGTAAACACATTCTTTTCAAGAAATAACAAGAGAGGCACGTTTTTAAAAAAATAAATTCAGATTCAGTTACAATTCTAACTCAGATCAAGAACAGACCAGTTACTTTATTGAATCATATTGCTCTATTCAGTGTTTAATGTAATGATTGTAACAAGGTCAGCCAGTTAAACTTCATAGAATATGAGTTCCCTGATTAAGGTTGTTAATCTGGTCTAATCAGGGAGCCCTGGCCAACATATGAAAATGGTGAGTGTCAAAGATACTGACAACTCTCATACTTGCTCTGAATGAGGCAGTACTATAATCAAGGACTGTTCAAGTGTAAAAAAAAGGGTGACTTGGTGAGTTATTTTAGTGGTGATGTTATTAAAGCATGATTCTGAAGAAACCCACTCACAACAGTCTCTCTGAATTGGGGTAAGCATTTCTTACATCATGCCTTTGGTTGGGAAGTTTCACTCGTTCCATGCTGCCATCGAGGACTAGGCCCAATACGTGGAAATTATGGATTATTTTTTCCGGGCAAACGACATTGCTGCAGACGAGAAATGAATAATTCTGCTGACAGCCTGTGGAGCCACAGCTTTTTCTGTCATTAGGAGCATAACTTTCTCTGAGGCACCAGATATTAAAACCTTTCAAGAACTGACATACATTGTTAAGGCGTATTACGATCCCAAAACCTCCTCTAATTGAGACGCAATTGCTTTTACTCAGCAATTCAAGAACCAGCGCAATACACATCGGGGACTTTGATTTAGCCCTCAATCTGATGTTGAGGGACCGTCTGATTAATGATATAACAATGCAAAATCACCAACTAGCCAAAGCTGACTTCAAACAGTTGCTACAACTGGCTTTATCATTGGCAAATGCAGCAAGTGGAGCATATGATTTGCAAGGTATTCCGATGGAAGTGGACACTTTCACCAGTCCAAATGAGTTTGGGGAAAACCATTTGAGTTGCAGAGCCATTCAGGACATATCGGATCAGAACATTTCAAGGTTGGCCCAAGCCATTGTAGTTGCTGCCAGTAAGCAGACTCAATACATCAAAAGAGTCCTACTAGACCTAAATTGAATAAGGTGACTCATAGGCCAAGAGAGTTCATGTCCTGAAAGATTCACCTACATCTGCTGTGGAACAGTTAAACACTTAGCAACATCAAAATATAACCAAACAAGATAAATGTCTGATTATATGATCATCGGTTCTAATGGAGGTCAAAACTGGCATGGCTACACCAGTGATTGCAGAACAAGGTTCAATAAAGTTTGCTCTGGAATCCAGTCCTTAAGTTTGACCAAGACAGGTTGAGAACCTATACTGGGAACATTTACAGATTAAGGGTCCAACTTTGGTTCCGGTCTTTATGAAAAGCAGCTAGTTCTGTTACTACCGCTTGTAGTGAAAGGCTCTGGCCCAAGATTGATAGGGCGACATTGTCTGTGAGAAATTCACCTAGCTGGGTCAACATTTTTCCAATTGGAAAACGGCTGCATGAGTGAATTCCTAACTAAATACCCAAGAGTCTTCCAGGTACATCTAGGGACTATCAGATGAGTCAAAGCCACCATGCATATTGACCAGGAAGCAGTTGGATGATTTTGCAAGGACCGCCCAGTGCCTTACTGGGAAAAAGTAGAGACACAAATCAGAAGGCTGGAAAGTGAAGGAATAATCAAAACATTATAATTTGCAGAATGGGCAGCAGTGAATATATCGATTTTGAAGCTTGACGGGTCAGTTCACCTTTGTGGGATTTTAAACAAAGAGTAAACTGATTTTCACAGCTGGATTAGGTGCCTAGGGGTCTCCGTATAAATTACCATGGATGCCTAGAAGCTTAGGTAATTTCTTTGGTAGATTATTACAGAAAGTTCATACATAACCCGGCATCCATCCTGGCACCTTTGCATCAATTCCTAATCCAGATAGAGGATTTATATGCAAAGCTGGCAGGTGGCACTGCTCTTCACAAAGCTGGACATGAGACATACGTATTTTCAATTGCATTTGGACCAGGACTCCCTATGATACAATTAATACTGATAAGGTCTTATATCAATATCTGAGATTGCCACTTGTGGTATTGTAAGCCTGTTCAATTTTTGAAGGGATGATGGTGAACATTTTGTAAGATCTACCTCAGGTTGCCATTTATTTAGATAACATTCTAAAAACAGAGAAAACTAATAAGGGACATTTAGAGAACTTGGACATAGTCCTAAGGCAATCTTTTTCAAGGCAGGTGTACGCCTAAGAAGAGAAAAATGTGTCTTCCAGGCCCCCCAAGTGCTTGGGCTACAGAGTTGACAACACCGGGTTGCACCCGTTGGAAGGTAAAATGAAAGCAATCAAAGGTGTCTCAGCTCCCACATCTGCCTAGAATCTGAGGTAATCTCTCGGGTAAATTATTACAGAAAGTTCATTATTAACCTGGCATCCATCCTGGCACCTTTGCATCAACTCCTAAAATAGGGTCAGCCTTGGAAATGGTCATATAGACAAGCCCTACTTTCAATGAAGCAAAGAAAGAGCTATCATCCTCTAAGGTGTGGCACACAATGACCTCAAGAAAGATCTGGTGTTGACATGCAATGCCTCTGTTGGTATTAACTCATAGATGGCCCAATGGAGAGGAACACACAATAGCATATGCATCCAGGACTTTGGTAAATGCAGAGTACAAATAAGCTCAGATCAAACAAGGAGGACTGCTGGTCATATTTGGAGTCTAGACATTCCACAAATATCTTTATGGATGAAAATTTGTGATAATGAACTGACCAAAAACTCCTACTAGGTTTGCTTAAAGAAGACAAGGCAGTATTGCCCATAGCTTCAGGCCACATTCAGCACTGGGCTCTAAAACAAAGTATTTAATATAATAAATTAGAACACCATCCAGAGGACGTGTAGTGAATGTGGATGCTTTGAGCCACCTCCTATTAGCAGTAATAGCATTGGTGGTCCCCCAACTAGCAGAGTCTGCAATGATATTAAATTTTCTGGACACACTCCAAGTCATTGCTGACAATATCAGACTGTGGACACAGAACAATCCAATCCTTTCAGAACTGAAACAACTGGTATTAAAGCAAGAAACCAAAAGGGCCCTCACAACTAGAACTGGAACCTTTATGGACCTGGAAAGACCAACTCACGATAGAGGATAGCATATTGTTATGGGGAGTGACAGTTATTGACCCAACCAAAGGTTACCTTCAAATACTGGCTGAATTCCACCAGGGCCATCCAGAAGTCTCGAAAAAAAGATGTTGGTGAGAAGGTATGCCTGGTGGCCAGGCCTGGATGTAGACATGGCTGCGTTGGTGTGGCAGTGCGCAATATGTCATCAAGGACAAAAATTACAACCAGCACTCCCCCATATCCAAGGGAATGGCCAGGTAAACCTTAGACTTGGTTGCATGTCAACTGTGCAGGTCCTTTCATGGGCTCAACATTGTAGACACCCATTCAAAATGTGTGGATGTACAAAGGGTGCATTTGTCAAACATGGTAATGACTTTAGAAAAACTATGCACATCCTTTGTAATACACAAACTCTCAGAAGTGCAGGTCACAGGTAACAGGATTGTTTACCAGCAATGAATTTAGTTCTTTCTTAAAGGCTAATGGGATTCGACTTATAAGGACAGCTCCATATCTCACATCATCCAATGGCCTAGCAGAAACAGCAATCCAAACTGTGACAAATTGCATTCTAGGTCCCCTCACAAACACTTTATATTTCCCATTCACAAGTGCTTTATGTTTATTCATTCATAACTCCTTTACGAACCCACTCACAAGCGAACACCATGTTCCCATTTCATTCATTAATAACTCCCTGCCATAACATGATTTCACTCATTCATTCGTAAAACCACAGTTCTGTAGTATATTATAGACCAATTTAAAACAACCCTTTCTGAGTAAAACAACTCTTTCAAACTTGTTACTGCATTTTCACACCTTATCAGCCCCTGTCCAAGCAGTGTTTAGATCTATTTACCACTGAATAAGTGTAACATAGTCAGAACAATACCTTTTTGCAATCATGTCTCCACGAAAGATTATAACATTAATCAGCCCTTCCCAACCGTCTCTTGGACCTGAATAGATTACCAGGTAATCTAGTAGAATACCAAACATTTTCCCCAATTAGTATGTACTTGTTAAATACCTTTTAACTGGGCCGCTATCCCTTTAAGAAACTGTCAAAACAGCGCTTATGTGAAATTGCATGAATGAATGAAACTCACACAGGCAAATAGTAAACAAATCTCACAACCCAGCTGCGGTAATCAGTTTAATAACCTTTATTCTTTCATTAAGTACAGGTACAATTTTTAACTTATTTAGAGCATATAGGCCTAGTATGTTTTACTAACACTTATTAACTCAAAAGACAAAAGAATTAACACCCCTTAATTCTGCAAGCACACCGAACAGACACTCTTAATCCTATTATGTGTAGCAGCCAGCATTTAGCACATGTTTTAACCCAATTCCTGTCTCCTAGGACAGATGCCCCTCAAACCTTTGTGTACTATAGATAAAAAAAGTCACATCATAGTAATGAAATTTTAATATAGACTTGGTTGCATGTATAGGCTAGTGCAAGAACTGTATTTCAGGATTCTATTGCCACCCGAACTTGTGCTCCTTGCAGTTGCTGAATAAAGAGGCTTTCTTCGCCACTCACCAATTTCAGTTCTTATTTGAACATGATCCACAAAACCTTGAAGGCTGAATTGAAGAAACAACCCAGAGGTTCACTAGATACGAAGCTGCCATGTTTCTTATTTGAATATCGGACCACTCCATATGCAACTTGAAGGATAGCACTGGTAGAGATGCTAATGGGTAGAAGATTCTCCACCAGGTTAAGTCTGATCCTCCCGGACCTGGAGGTGGGGGGAGGTTTGGAGTAAGAATCATGGAAATGCCCCCACATGCGTAAGAGGCATGGTCGACGCAATGTCAGGACAAGTAACATAAAGTTTGGGTCGTTGGAATGGTCCTGAGCAAGGATGTGGACCAAAAGAAAGCCACGAATTCTGAGTTGGTGCAAAACGTGTCCTACTCTTCGGTATATTTGAAAATACCGCGGGAAGCTGTGGATTCACCCTCTTCTTCAAGTGTTGTCATGTCCTGTTAATTCGAGATGGATATAACGGAAGTAGCTGCTTCAATGCTTTTGCCACCGGAAGAAGAGAGTAAAATTCTGCTGAGGTGCTCCTAGAACAAGAGGTGAGCTCCCAAGCATTACTTGCTGCTCAAAGAAGGCTCTCCAAGGAAAAGGACCAGGTTATATCAGTGGATTCAGAGAGGGAGGAATATACTGATTATAATGAAGTTAGTCAGCCTGACTTCATAGAATAAGTTCTCTGATTGGGATTGTTAATCTGGTCCAGTCAGGAAGCCCTGACTGACATATAAAAATGGTGAATGATAAATAAGCACTACTGCAGTTAGGAGGTAGGGTGGGGGTAAAAAAAAACTTAAAAAAAAGAAAAAAAATGGTGAATGTCAGAGATACTGCCACTCTCAAAGAAACAGTACTGTCAAGGACTGTTAATGTGTAAATAAAGGGTACCTTGGTGATGTGTAGCATTTTCATTGTCTTATCACTCTTCAATGTATTCTAACCTGACGTCTCAATATTAATTGAGTCTCAATATTTTTTCAAATGAAAACTTTGTTACATCTTTGTCAGAAGTTTATTCACAGCTGTTTACTATCATCAAACCAGCTTTATAATTGCAGCTCCTCTCCTGTTTGCAACCACTTTTGAATTGTGTCGTGTTCATCTTGTTGTTTTACCATGTTAATCTCATAATTATTTCAAAATTTAACATATTATCATCACTTATGCCATGTCTGTTCCAATGCCTCCAAGTTATTGACCATTTTTGATTCACCACTGAATAAGAAAAATAATTGACCATCATACGACATGCAGATGTCTTGTCAAATGGTTAGCCTGGATGTCCTCAACAGCTACTGTAACAAGATCTAAATCATCTATTGCTGCCTTGTGGTGATGATTTCCTAGTTAACTTTATTGGATGCAATAATTCCTAGATATCAGCACCTCATCGTACCAAACAATGCCTTAATGGATCTTTAACGTCGCATGGAGGACAGCAATGTCTATTGGCTCACTGCAACAGAACACTGTATGATGGGTCATTAAAGGAGAGCACTCACTAGAGGAGACATAGAGGTGCCGGTGTTGTACTGGGGTGGACAAAGTTCATAATCACACAACACCAGGTTATATCAAAAGGTTTATTTGGAAGTATAAGTTTTTGGAGAGCTGCTCCTTCATCAGATAGCTAGTGGAATAGGATCATAGGACACAGAATTTATAGCAAAAGATCAGAGAGTCATACACTAATGCAATATATTGAACAAACCTAGATTGCTGTTAAGTCTTTCATCTTTTAGAATGGGCGCAGGTTTTGGTTGCTTAATATGTAAATCCCAGAACTTCTTTCAAGTCATATTCCTAAGATAACAATGTTTTATGAAAAAAAGGTGACATCTCAACTCAGACAATGCACTAAAGGTGTGAGGTTAGAGTCTGTATGTATGCCAGCCTTGGGTCAGACTGATTCTATTTCCAAAATAGGAATTTACAAAATATCACATGGATTATAAAAATATTGACTGTCAACAGATTACGTGCTTTTTGAACAAAATAGAATGTATCTGCAAATATGATTCTGCAGATGCAAATTCACCCTATAGACTTATATGTGTGTGTGCGCGTGAGATGGGGTAAATGCTTGTGAGAAGTCCAAGATCTTCCCCACATATGCACTTCTTACCTTTAAACCACCGCCAAACCTTAAACAGGCCACTGTTCGAAGCAAACTTTCTAGCCTTCAGGACAACATCCATCACAACACCGTACAACCCTGTCATGGCAACCACTGCAAGACGTATCAGAGAGTCGACATGGATACTACTATTACACACGGGGACACCACCCACCATGTTCGCAGCAAGTACTCATGTGACTCGGCCAACATTATCTATCTGATACGCTGCAGGCAAATGTACCCTGAGGCATGATACATTGGCGAGACCAAACAAACACTACGACAACAGATGAACGGTCACCACGCAACAATTGCCAGACAAGGATGTTTCCTCCCAGTTGAGGAACACTTCAGCGGTCAAAGACATTTGGCCTCAGATCTTTGAGTAATTGTCCTCCAAGGCAGACTTTGGGATACACAATAACACAGAGTGGACAAGCAGACGGTGATAGCCAAGTTCGGTACCCATGAGGATGGCCTCAACCGGGACCTTGGGTTCATGTCACACTAAAGGTGACCCCACTACACTATACACTCTTTCACACGCACGCGCACACACACACACATGCATGCATGCAGAGCCTCGATCATACACACACTCTCTCTCAGGCACAAACACACACTCCATACGCATACTCATGCACACACCCTTTCACAGGCATATACTCCATCACACTCATGCACGCACTCTAACAAACATGTGCACATACACACTCAAACTTTCTCTCTCTCACATACACACACACACACATATATATATATAACTCTATGGGGTGAATTTGCATTTGCAGAATTGTGTCCCACACATGCAGATTGTACAATCTGTAGGCAGTCAATATTTTTTATAATCCATGTAATATTTTATAAATTCCTACTCTGGAAATACAACCAGTCTGTTGCAATTTTTTTTGAAGATTTGTAGCTCAGGTTGTGGTTCAGGTTGTAAGTTTGCTCGCTGAGCTGAGAGATTTGTTCTCAGATGTTTTGTCGCCATGCTAGGTAACAATATAAGTGAGCCTCTGTTGGTGCGCTTGTGTACTGTCCCACTCTCTATGTGTCTTGGTCTGTTGTGGTGGGTGATATCACTTCCAGTTCTTTCTCTGACAGAAAGGGTAAATGGGGTCCAAATCGATGGTTTGTTGATAGAGTTCTGGATTGAATGCCAATTGAACTGATGTCCCTCATTGTATGTATGTAAGGATATGAGTGATAGTTGATCCTGTCTTTTGGTGGCTAATTGGTGCTCATGTATCCAGGTGGGTAGTTTCCTGCCAGTCTGTCCTGACTGAGTGCCACCCACAAGCAGTACTTCCTACACGAATGCCTCAGGAAACAGATACTACCACAAAACACTTCTCAACACCCCACAAGCCAGAAGAACAGCAGAACAGAATGGTCACAGAATATGATGAGAAATGCTAAATGATGCCCGCAAGCGACTCCAAAAATACGAACGGGAAATTTCGTGCCAAAAAACTCTGTACACCAACATGACTGACCATGAACGGACAAGCACTCTAGAATGCACCATCAACACTGAACAACAGTGGACCACGACAAAGAAAAGACTTGCCCTACAAGAAAAACTGGACAAGCTCACACACACAGAAGCTTGGATAAAGAACCTGTTGGACCGCCAGTCACAGACACGGACAAAGCCGTCCTCGTATGAGGGATGAACGTCAACCACAGGGACAGGGACAAAAAGGACTTCCTAGCAGCACTGGAATCAACCCTCAAAGATAACAGACTTACTGAAGAAACTTAGCAGGCCATCAGACAGACAGTAGCACCAACACTAAGCAGAAAGAAAGAAGGGTACACCTTCAACACACAGGAAAGGAAAGCCCTGGAAGTACTTACAAAAGACAGAAATATCGTATTCCTACCAGCAGACAAATGGTGCATGACCATCATCCTGAACAGAACACAAAACACGGAAAAAGCAAACCACTACTTGCAGATACCAACACCTACCAACAGGTGGCGATGGACTCGACTCCACAGCCCGAAAACTGTATTACAGTAGCACTGAAGAAACTCCACAAGATAGGTGAAATTAACAAAACAGACCTCCAAAGAATGAAACCTGAAGGAGTCAACACACCCTGTTGTTTCGATTACCAAAGGTACACAAACCAGGGCCCCCCCCTTAGACCCATAGTCTCACCTCCCAGCAGACCGACATACAGGCTAGCAAACTGAAATACCTAGTAGAAGACTCATACTACTCCATCAATTCCACCCAGGAATTCCTGAAAACCAAAGACACCAAGGTGGAGGATGACAAGATCATGATTTCCTTCGATGTGGTGGCCCTATTCACATCAATAAACATCACCCAGGCCAAAGAAACACTGGCCACAGTACTACACAAACCAATGACACAAACACCAGACAGCACATACTTCATCTGCAAGGAAAGCATCCTCAAACTAGTAGACCTGTGCCTCACAACCCACTTCACCTTCAATGACCAGACCTACAAAGAAAGCAATGGAACACCCATAGGATCACCAACATCAGGATTCTTGGCAGAAGAAGTTATGCAAAGGTTGAAATGAGCAGCCCTCGCCACGAACCAGCTGAAGCTTTGGATCTGCTATGTGGCTGAGACCTTTGTCATCATGAAATAAAACAAACTAGAAGAAACCCACAAACACATAAACAACATCCTTACTGGTATAAAGTTCACCAAAGAGAAGAAAACAACAACAGACTCCTCTTACTACATCACAGTAGAACGAAAAGCCAATGGAGAGCTGAAGACCAGCATCTACAGGAAAGCAACACACAGAGACCAGATATTCAACTACAGGAGCAATCATCTCAACATCCACAAATGAAGCTGCAATAGGACATTATTTAAACGGGCCACAACACACTGCAGCATCCAGGAAATGCGAGATGCAGAAGAAAAACACCTATACAATGTATTCAAGAACAATGAGTACCCAATAAGTACAAGATTTTTGCACAACAAACCTAAATAAGAAGACACAACACACCCAGAGACTCTAGCCACACTACCATACATTAAAGATATCTCGGAGATGACGACCAGACTACTCCGGCCCCTTGGTATCATGGTAGCCAACAAACCTACCAACACACTGAAACAGCTATTGATGAATTTAAAGGAGCCTGTGCCAACAACCAGCAGAACAAACTTCATATACAAAATACCCTGCAAGGACTACAACAAACATTACGTCGGACAGACTGGCTGGAAACTAGCCACCAGGCTACACATGAGTACCAAATAGCTACCAAAAGACATGACCAACTATCACTAGTATCCTTACACACAGACAATGAGGGACACCAGTTCGACTGGGACAATACATCCATCCTGGGACAGGCTAAACAATGACACACACAGAAATTCCTAGAGGCTTGGCATGCAAACCGGAACTCCATGAACAAACACATCGATTCAGATCCCACTTACCAACCTCTCAGAAAAAAAAACGGAAGTGATATCACCCACCATGACAGACCAAGATACATAAATAGAGAGTGGGATAGTACACCAGAGCTTCAACAGAGGCTCAATGTTGATGTTACCTAGCATGGTGACAAAACGTCTGAGAACAAATCTCCCAGCTCAGTGAGCAAACTTACAAGCTATAGAACCAGTCTGACCCAAGACTGGAATACAGGCAGACTCTAACCTTACAACTTTAATAATTGCCTGAGATGAGATGTCACCTTTTTTTTAATAAAACATTAAGTTATCTCGGGAATGTGACTTGAAAGTAGTTCTGGGATTTACATATTAATCAATCAAAACCTGGAACCTCTTCTGACAGATGAAAGACTTAACAACAATCTAGGTTTGTTCAATGTATTGCATCAATGTATGACACTATGATCTTTTGCTATAAATTCTGTGTCATATGATCCTACTCCACGAGCTATCTGACGAAGGAGCAGTTCTCCGAAAGCTTGAACTTCCAAATAAACATGTTGAACTGGCGTCCTGTGATTTTTAACTTTGTTCATTGGAATAGAACACTGTATGATGGTTGACTTGAAGACAGTATTCCATGATGGCTCAATGTCTTCTGGAATCTGGATGGGCATCTACTGGCTGGAATTATGCTTGGAATATCAGGCTAAACTGGACATAGCCCCTACGATTATGGGTAGAATATTTACTTTAGTGCAAGCGCCATCCAAGTGCAACATTCAATGTAGATTGTTCTAATCTTGAGGAGTATGTTTATCTCATGTTTTTACTCAAACTCATGAGCAAGATCTGCCAGGATCAGATGCAATGGAGCAATGTTTTAGGGTCTAATCCTTCAAGAATTTCTTTTTGCCTATTGATACATTTAAAATGATAACATTATGCAGTTTAATTAATGCCTGTAATCAGCTGTTTCCTACCATTTATCCCAACACAGATAGCCAATTGTGGTTCAGGATGGGAAAAGACAAAGTTGGGGGGGGGGGGTGGTGCAGGCATGCAGGAAATTGGAGATATGAAGAGGACAGAATTTTAGGAAGTTGGCAGAGAGAAAAGGAATGGGCAAGAGGACAGGATATTGGATGGGCAGAGAAGAAGGAGATTGGTAGCCAGGTTGAAGACAAAAGATCAGAAGGATGAATGACAAAGTGAAGACATAAAAGGATTAGCAAGATCAATGAAAACCTAAACTTATTATGTATACTTTAAGCACTCGAGACTAACTAAGGAAAATGTAGCATCAATTGAAAACCTAAAAAAAGACTTATGTGCTAAGAGGGCATGGTTCTAATGAATATATTACACCTATATTTACAAAAGAAAAGTGATGAAGCAATCATTGTAGGTCAGGAAGAGAATGTGAAGTATCAAATGGGATAAACATTGCGAACAAAGAATTATTAAGATGTTTTGTACCCTTGTAAGTGGATCACCAGATGTAGATGAAAAGTATACCAGAGTGCTAAAAGAGGACTGGGAAGAAATAATGGAAGTTCTGGTCACCATTTACAAATCCTCTCTGGTTACTGGCAGACTGTCAACATTGTACCATTCACTAAAAAGGAAAAAGGGATAGATAAGGTACTTACAGACTTCTCAGGTCAATCTCAGTGATGGGCAAAGTATTGGAAAATGTTCTGAGAACATAAATCATCATTTGAAAAGATGTAGGTTAATCAAAGGTAGTCAGCACAGTTTTGTTAAGGAAAGTAAATGTCTATTTAAGTTGATTGAACTTTTTGAGTAATTAACATTGAGGGTCAATGAAGGTTGAGTGTTTGAGGTGATCTATATGGATTTTAGTAAAGATTTTGGCAAGTTCCAATGGAACAGCCTAGTAAATCTCATGGAAGCCCAGGAAAAATGGAAGTCAGCTTCAACATTGGCTAAGTGACAGCATGCAAAGAACAACTATGAAAAGGTGCTTTTGTGACTGGCAGGTTATTTCCAATGGGGAGCGTTGGGGCTTTTGTGGTGCACTGGTAGTGCCCCTACCTCTGAGCCAGGAGACTCAGGTTCAAGTTCCACCTGCTTCAGAACTGTGTAATAACATCTCTGAACAGTTTGATTAGAAAATATCTTCAGGGCATTCCTGAGAACTTCCTCACTGACCATCATAGTTATCAATAGCATTGACTTAATTGTCGGCATGATTAAGAAATCTGAAGTTGATACAAAAGCTGTAGTTAATAGTGAGGAAGAAAACTGAAAGTTGCAGCAGGATATTAATAGCCGAATCAGGTGGGCAGAAGATTGTCACATGGAATTCAATCTGGTGAAATGTGAGGTTATGCATTTCAGGAATAATAAATGAGACAACACAATATTCTGAGAAATGTAGAGTTACAGAGGGACCTTGGAGAATACGTCTACATCTCCCTGTGGTCATAGGATAGATAAATAAGGTGGTCAAGATGCTATATAGGATACTTCATTTCATTTCAGGAAAAGTACTGAAAAACTCAGCAGGTTTGGCAGCATCGGTGAAGAGAGAAACAGAGTTAAAGTTTCAAGTCCAATATGACTCTTCTTCATAATTTGAGAGGTGGGAAAGTATTGGGTTTTATGTAGTTAAAAATAGGGGTGAATGTAGTCACGTAGTCCAGTCATACACATCTGTTAGGCTGTTGAGCCCATCCTGTCATTCATTGACGTTATGGGCAATTATAGACTTAACTCCATATTCCTCTTTTGCTCCATATCTCTTATAATTTAAGGATAGCAAAGATCTATCAATGTCCATTTAAAAAGTAAAACCTGATTAAACATAAATTGCTATTTGCAGAAAAGAGTTCCAAACATCTACTGAATATGAACAGGAAGGGTTTGGAGGGATATGGGCCAAGTGCTGGCAAATGGGACTAGATTAGGTTGGGATATCTGGTTGGCGTGGACGAGTTGGACCGAACAGTATGTTTCCATACGGTACATCTTATGACTCTTATGACTCCATGACATATATATGAAGTGAACACTAATTTCACTCCAGAAAGGTCAGACTCTCATTTTCTGAATGTTTGTCCTACTCCTAGAATGCCTCACTAGTGAAAATTGTTTCTCTCAATCAGTTAATTTTCTCTTAATATTTTGAAGACTTCATTTAAATCACCCCTTCACATTCTATATTCCGAGGAATATTTTGTTTAGTCACTCATTAAACCAAGAGTTCAGAAGATCATTAGGATATATCTATGCTGCATTTTCTCCTTCCTAAAGAGTGAATCCAGAACTGCTCACCTGAACCCTCATCCCTTTCTCTTTGGATCTCCAACATCTTTAAAATTTCACCACCTACAAAGACCAGAACATGATCTAAGATTAATATTTCACATTTGCCAAAATTTGTATCTGTTCTCCTCCATTGAAATTAATTTACAAGCTTTGTCTGTACACTTAATCCATCAATATCGCTTTGTAATTTTACACTTCCATATACAATTTACAATAGTATCTATTTTTGTTCACTGGCAATATTAGATATACTGTATAGCATCCTATCCTACCAATTTTGTTAATAAACAGTGAAAATCTGAAAACTGAGCACAAATCCTTGCTGACCACACTTGTCATTTCTAGCCAATTAGATAGTTTACCTGCTCGTTATTAATACATTTGTTTTTTCCAAGTGAATTCTTTAACCAGGTGGAGAGGGATAAGTGTGCAATGCAGGGCAAGAGTTATAGCTGGGGGCAGGGAAATTATGATGCGGTGAGGCACGACTTAGGATGCATGGCTTGGAAAAGTAGGCTTCAAGGGAAGGGCGCAATTGATATGTGGAGCTTGTTCAAGGAGCAACTATTTAATGTCCTTGATAAGTATGTACCTGTCAGGAAAGGCTCGTGTGAGGGAGCCGTGGTTTAATAAGGAATTGGAATCCCTTGTTAAAGGGAAGAGGGCGGCCTATGTAAAGATGAGGCGTGAAGGTTCAATTGGGGCGATTGAAGGTAGTTATAAGGTAGCCAGGAAGGATCTGAAGAGAGAGCTAAGAGCAGCAAGGAGGGGACATGAAAAGTCCTTAGTTGGTAGGATTAGGGAAAACCCTAAGGCTTTCTATAGGTATGTCAGGAATAAAAGAATGACTAGGGTAGGAATAGGTCCAGTCAAGGATAGTAGTGGGAAGTTGCGTGTGGAGGCTGAAGAGATTGGGGAGACACTGAATGAATACTTTTCGCCAGTATTCACTCAGGAACAGGACATTGTTGTCAATGTGAGTACTGAGTCACAAATAAGTAGAATGGATGGCTTTGAGGTAGG